>NW_024070188.1:6873943-7112786 GCF_014754425.2 Oryx dammah
TGAGGTACCACTTCACACCAGTCAGAATGTCTGCGATCCAAAAATCTGCAAGCAATAAATGCTGGAGAGGGTGTGGAGAGAATGGAACACTCCTACACTGTTGGTGGGAATGCAAACTAGTACAGCCACTATGGAGAACAGTGTGGAGATTCCTTTAAAAATTGCAAATAGAACTGCCTTATGACCCAGCAATCCCACTGCTGGGCATACACACTGAGGAAACCAGAATTGAAAGAGACACATGTACCCCAATGTTCATCGCAGCACTGTTTATAATAGCCAGGACATGGAAACAACCTAGATGTCCATCAGCAGATGAATGGATAAGAAAGCTGTGGTACATATACTCAATGGAGTATTACTTAGCTGTTAAAAAGAATACATTTGTATGCAGGACAGCAAAAAAGACACAGATGTGTATAGCAGACTTTTGGACTCAGAGGGAGAGGGAGAGGGTGAGATGATTTGGGAGAATGGCATTGAAACATGTATAATATCATGTAAGAATCAAAATGCCTGTCTATGTCCGATGCAGGATATGGCACGCTTGGGGCTGGTACACGGGGATGACCCAGAGAGATGTTGTGGGGAGGAGGGGTGGGAGGGGGGTTCATGTTTGGGAACGCATGTACACCCGTGGTGGATTCATGTCAATGTATGGCAAAACCAATACAGAATTGTAAAGTAAAATAAAAAATAAATAAATATTAAAAAAAATTTTTTAAATAAAACATAAAATAAGTTTAAAATAACAAAAATAAAAAATAAACTGGGATAATTTATGATAAAAAAAAACCCACCTGTAGAAATGATTTCTGGGGTGCTGAGGAGCTGCCCTGGGCAGCCTCTGCACTCTTTTAATTCTTAGATTCTATGGTGTAGATTTCATAGGTGTCAGTAAATCAGTGGTAACACTGGTGTTAGTTCCGGGAATTAATTTCCTTTACCCACAAGCCCAGACTTGTCAGCTGTTATTAGGTATGCCAGGGAGGTTTGAGACCTTATTACTTTACAAAACTATTAGTTAAGTAAACATTCTAATTTCCCCAGCAGTCAAGTAGAAGAGTCACTGTTGACTTACAATGGAAGCAGACCCAATTTTGATACTTTCATTGTGTAATTATTCACTTTCTCAATTTTTAAAAATATTTATTTTATTGAAGTTTAGCTGATTTACAGTGTTAATTTCTGCTGTACAGCAAAGTGATTTGCTTATAGATATGTATACATTTTTTTTCATTTTCTTTTCTTCTATGGTTTATCACAGGATATTGAATGCCCTATGTTATACAGAAGGACTTTGTTGTTTATCCATTCTATATGTAGTAGTTTGCCCCACCTTTTCAATTTGGTTGCTATCCTTTTATATACACACTTTAAAACAACAAGACTTCATGAGCACAGCCAATTCATTCACTAACATAGCCTTTGGGTTGTTTCTCTGTTCAAGGAAAAACCCTGGCCTTCCTGGGCTCCTTATTAATTTTAGCTCCAAAGTCAGAAATCAATGTGAATTGCTTTTAGAAGCCTGACAGAAATCTGCCAGTTGAGCAGTAACTAGACATAGGCCTTAATATGAGCTCACTGCCGTTCAGTATTTTTCTTGGGTAGAACAAGGGGGTGGATGATAAAAACAGCATGTTCTCTTGTCTTACAATAACCTTGATTACAGTCAAAGTTCTTTGCCTAACAATAGCTTTGGTTATATTCAAAGTTCTCAGAAAATGGCTATCTAAATCTGAAATGTAAGATGTGGATTTATTTATGTCTGTATGCACGCACATGTGTGTGTGTGTGTGTGTGTGTGTGCACATGAATACACATACATACATACATGTCTTGATGGAGATTTGTCTCCGTTTTTCGTTCTACCAAACCTTAGTTTTTAAAAAAAGGAGAGGCAAGGAATATCTTTAAACACAATGTTCTTTCTAATTATTTGTCTTGGCCTAGCCTATGAAATGTGACCTACATCAGCTATTAGAAATAAAATGCAATAATTAGAGAGTCAGGAGCAAGAGAAATCCTAGGGTGAGAGTGACCAGCAAAACCACAGGAGCTGTAGCCCTGCCATGGTGTAAATAAAGACTCGGGAACAAAGGAGGCAAGTTTAGCGTAAAGAGGGAAAGTAGCACAACTGATCATTTTTGTAAAAGTTTGCCATATGTTTTCAAACTGAAGTGGCTACTTAGAGAAAACCTTCTTCAGATCACAGAAGGGCAGAGTTGGAAGGCAGACGTGCAACTCTTTTGAACCCTTCTGAATTCACCCACCCAGCATTCTTATTTCAGATTCCGCATACCATATACGTACAAATACGTAAGCTTAAAACTTCAGAATGGGAAAGAACCAAACATTAGCGATTAACTAGTGACATTTTGGAGTATTTTTAGAACTCTAAGTGCCTCCATTCTTTCCTGTTTGCTGCTTTACACTTGCTTTGAAAACCAACTCACAGTGGTCTCCGAAAACAGATGAGAATCCAGAGGAAGGGAAAATACTGACTGTGCTATTTGAAATGAACAATTTTTTGTGTGTATCTGTAGAACGGGGTGCATCTTTAATGAATATTTTGATAGTCAAACAAAATCCAGGATGTTCCAGTGCTGATGTGGCAAACAGAACAAAAGAATAAAATTTGAAGTAGCCAGGTACATCATGTACTTTCTCGTGTGTGTATGTGCTCAGCCATGTCCAACTCTCTGCGACCCCATGGACTGCAGCCCACCAGGCTTCTCTGTCCATGGCATTCTCCAAGCAAGAATACTGGAGCGGGTTGCCATTTTCTCCTCCAGGGGAGCTTCCTGACCCAGGGATCGAACCTGTGTCTAAATAGAGTCTCCTGCATTGGCAGGTGGATTCTTTACCACTGTACCACTTTTACTCTCTTATTTGAATTTTGCTCAGAAAACTAGAGCTGGAATGGCGTGGAGGAAAATGCCAATGTTCTTTATATGTATATAAGATCTAGGCCAAAAAATTTGTTTTATGTGTAATATAGGCACAAATATATACACTGTATATTGGAAGTGTTAGTTGCTCAGTTATGTCCAGCTCTTTGTGGCTCCACGGACTGTAGCCTGTCAGGCTTCTCTGGAATCCAGGCAAGAACACTGGAGTGGGTGCCATTCCCATCTCCAGGGGATCCTCCCAACCCAGGGGTCTTACCCAGGTCTCCCATGTTGCAGGCAGATTCTTTACCATCTGAGCCACCAGGGAAACCCATACATTGTATGTATAAAATATATAGTGTATACTTTACGCATTTTTTTTCTCCTGAATAATCTTGAAACAATACTGAACACTGAGTTCCTCCGTGCAGGGCCAGCGCCCTCTGATAACAGGACTTGAGTGGTGGCGACACCTAGAGGCCTGATGACTGAATGCAAGTTACAGAGTGGACTTCGTCTCTTGCATTTTAACCATCACCATTGCAATTAAAAGATTTATGAAGACAGCTGTGAAAAGGAAAGCTACCTTTCAAAAAAGGTCTTTTTCAGTATATATTTACATGACTTACATTAGAAATAAAGGCCTAAGGAGGGGTAATTTTTGCAGTATTTCAGAAGATTAATTTAAGAGGGTCAAGAAACCTAGGTTCTCCAAGGAGGTAAGCTGTCCTGTGTTCCTGGGGGAGAAGGGGAGCATGGAGAGACCCCGTGGAGGGTGGGGGATCAATAGCAGTAGTACGCTTGAATTTACCTTGTTGCAGTTCTCAAAGAGTGCTAGAGAATCTTAAACTAGAAACCAAATAAAGATTTCCTACAGCACCAACCACAGGACATGCACCACTAGGTGACAGAAAATATTTAATGAAGCAGGACTTTGCATTTTAGTGGAGTGACAGTGTATTACATAAGCCTTCATTATTCCCCTCCCAGCCCTGCCCCAGCTGGACCAACAGAACACAGTGGGGGCGGGGGATGGCGTGGGGTGGGAATAGTCGTAGGGTGTGCAGTAAACCTATGCGTGTGAAAGGTATCTTGCTGAGGTCCTAGAGCCATCATCTGCACCTTTACCTGCAGCTCAGGGAGAAAGAGGAGACAGAAAGAGCACAAAATCGAGGAGCTGAGCCTAGAGGCATTTTTCTATTCCTGCCTTCTGTGAAAAAACATTAGTTGAGCACTGTATTAGTTTCCTTTTTGCTGCTGTAGCAAATCGCCCACATGTAGTGGCTTAAAATAACACAAATACTTCTTTTTTGGCAGCACTGTGCTGGCATATGGGAGCAGCATGTAGGATCTTAGTTCCCTAATTAGGAATTGAACCTGTGCCCCTTGCATTGCATTGGAAGCACAGAGTCTTAACCATTGGGCTGCCCGGAAAGTCTGATGACTGACTCAGACTCTTAGCTGAGCTAGCTTCTTAGTGAGTTACCTATGAGGACTTTCCACCATCTGTAATGTTGAAAATCTGATTTTCAAAGAGGTTGTGCATGTATGCTAAGAAGCTTCAGTCACGTCTGACTCTGTGATCTGGTCTGTGGCCCACCAGGCTCCTCTGTCCATGGATTCTCCAGGCAAGAATACTGGAGTGGGTTGCCATGCCCTCCTCTAGAGGACCTTCCCAACCCAGGGATTGAACCCATGTCTCATGAGTCTCCTGCATTGGCAGGCAGCTCTTTAGCACAACCTGGGAAACCCATCTTAGAGTTCAGGAGGTCAGAAATCCAAAATGGGTCTCACCCACCAAAATCTAGGTGTTGGCATTCCTTTCTGTTGACTTTTGGAGATTTTTTTTTTTTTTTTTTGCCTTTTTCAGCTTGCACAGGCCTTAGCTCCAGGCTGTATTACTCAACCTCATGTCTCTTTTCTGACTCTGACACATCTTTCCTCTTAGAAGGATCCTTGTGGCTACATTGGATCCACCCAGATAATAATCTAGGAAAAACTCCATTTTAAGATCATGAATTCCATTTGCAAAGTCCCTTTAACCAATGGAAAGCTGGTGCAAGAGATAAAGATATGAATATCTTTGAGAGGAGAGGGCATTCTTCTGCCTACCACAAGCACCATGTGATTCAACACTGTGCTAGCAGGCGCAGGAGATATGAGGTCTCTGCCTTTAATGGAGTGGGGACTGGGATCATGCAGACAAATCAGATTTTCCACATTACAAATTGTGGTCCTCATAGGTAACTCAGTAAGAAGCTAGCTCAGCTAAGGCCAGCAGCTCAGGCTTCCTGGTCCAGGTGACATTTGACCTAGTTCTGAAAGATCAGGATGAGTTAGCTACAGAAGTGAGAAAGGGAATTTTAAGCAGATCAAGTAGCATATGCAAAAGTACAGATGAGGGTAAAGACAGCTCAGCAGTGTTCATGACTAATAAAGTGTTGGGTTGTGTTGCTAGACTTGAGATGAGGCTGAACCGAACAGCTCAAACTAGGTGTGCAAGATTTTATTCTATAGTAGCTTCTGTTCTGGGCTCAAGGAACAAGGAAAGTTAATTTTTTCTCACATAAATTAAGAGGTTGGAATTAACATATATACACTACTATATATAAAATAGATAACTAGTAAGGACATACTGTAATGCACAGGGAACTGCGCTCAATATCTTATCATAATGAAAAAGAATCTGAAAAAGAACGTATGTATGTATAAGCTACCCAGGTGGCACTAGTGGTAAAGAACCCATCTGCCAATGCAGGAGACACAAGATTCAATCCCTGGGTCGGGAAGATTTCCTGGGGGAGCGCATGGCAACCCACTGCAGTATTCTTGTCTGGAGGATCCCATGGACAGAGGAAGGAGCCTGGCGGACTACAGTTCATAGGGTTGTGCAGAGTGCAGCACAACTGAAGTGGCTTAGCACTCACGTGCACGCGTGCATGTATATATGTGTATATATATGTGTGTATATATGACTGAATCACTTTGCTGTACACTTGAAACTAACGCAACATTGTAAATCAACTATACCCCAATAAAAACTTAAAGAAAAATGTTGCTTCCCAACATTCATGGTGTCAGGAAAGTATGTTCAACTCTGGTCAAGCAGCTGAATGTATTTAATCTACCCTTTTATCAGATACTTTTAATGATAAAAGCAAAAGAAGCTGTAAAGCTAGAATGAAGATAAGCAATTGATCATCTCATGAAAATATTAAAGACAATATCTAGAAGAAGATGTATAATATATTTTTCATAAGATTCAATATAGTTCTGTTCTCTTATATTAGCCTCATGAAAATTTTAGTGAGATTTTCATTAAGGAAAAAAAAGATTACTGTGGTAAAGACCCAAAGGTGAATTGCTAAGAAGTTTGAAACAAATGTGATATTATTGAACCATTTCACACTAAAGAGCTTGTAAAACATGTATTGCCCTGCTATTATGGAAATTTCATCTGATTTTTATCTTTTGAATATGGACTAATCCCCAGCTGGTGCTTATTTCACTGGCTGACAAAAGAAATGGGAACTGTATCTAGAAACTCTGAGGGTCCCTGGATCGAGGTGGAATAAAAGTTTAAAGTGACTAAGGTTTGACACGTAATTCCTGGGCAAGGTCAGGGGTCACAGATGTCATGTCAAGCAGGAACCAGACTGTAGGGCTATGGGATTTGGACATGAACTTGGAACTCTTTCTACTCAAAGTGTAATCCAAGGAGCTATAGCAGTGCAGGGAGCTGGCTATGTCCCCACTCCATCAAAGTCTCATTTTAACAAGCTCTTGGGTGAGTGCGTCATACTGGTGTATGAGAAGCACTGCTATAGAGATCTGAAGACATCCAAGTGTTGAAAGCAAGAATGTCAAAGAATCATATTTACATTTTCAGAAAATCATAGAGTTGGCCATGGGAGGAGAAGATGGAGTGAAGGGAAAGGTGATGTTGGAGAGAATAGAGACTGGGAGGAAGGTAACTCAGGAGGATAAGGGCTTGGGCAAGAGTCATGGTGGTGCAGATGTCTTATTAGCTGTTGGGGAGAGAGATGGTGATACCCACATTTTCTGACTTGATTGGCGGAGGCAGTTAAAACAGGGGAGATAATGACGCTGCCTTTGGCCACTGTGAATTTGAGAAGGAAGTGAAACACCCAGGTGCTTAAATTCAGCATCAGACAACACAGCGGCTGTGATGTTCAGCAAGTCCTGGAGAACAGAAAACGAAGAATCACCCAGGGAAGTAGGAAAGCCAGGAGAAAGGATTCAATATTATGTGGAAAGCTGTCTCAAAGAAAAGTCAGCTCAGACAAACACTCAAGTATATCCTTTGGATTTGACATTTTGGAAATTTCAGGGAGCTTCTTAATTATTGATATGCCAAAAAATGTGGGAATGAATTGCTGAAATTAGAAGACAGTGAACAGAAATGAAATAGGATGCATACAGGGAAGTCACTAAAAAAATCTAATTTAAGCCACATGGACTTGTCGTAGCAGGTGTGATTTTTAAGGACTCTTGTGGAAACAGACAAGCCATTTGAAAAGGAGGGTGCCTCAGCAAAATTCTTGCAAGAGCCAACTGAAGCATGGTTAGCCCAGAAATGAAAAGAGAAATGGAGAAAATGGAGATCAGAGATATTAGAGGCTCTATGACGATTTTGCAGAAAGAAAGCAGAGAAGAATGCTGGAAATCAGCGATCGAGATGGGTGACTCTTAAGCTGTGGTCATTATGACTGTCTTCAATTTTGTGCTATTTTATTAACAGCACAGTGTTATGGAAATAGACCTGCCACTGTCTTACTTAACAAATAGCCTCCCTGTTGGCTGTCTATGCTACACAATGTGTTCCTTTCTTTCCATCTTTGTGTGTCTGTTGTAGGTTTTTGATATGTGTTTCCCATGGAGTTCATATATGTTGATTTATAACTGAACCCACTTGTTTTAAACTGGTAGTCATTTAAGTTCAGACACATTCTAAAAGAGCTACTTTTTCACTCCCGTCCCCCACACTTTGTGTTTTTGATCTTGTGTGTTACATCTTCATGTCTATCCCTTGTTTATTGTAGTTGCTTTTACAGGTTTTTGTCTTTTAAGCTTCATATTGGCTTATTAAGTGGTTGGTTCTCAGTCCTTATTATATTTTTGTCTTTTCTATTGGGATTTTCCCTTTATATAAATTCTTGTTTTCCACTTAGAGAAGATCTTTAGCATTTCTTTTACAGTTGGTTTAGTATTGATGAACTCTTTTAGCTTTTGCTTCTCTGCAAAATTCTTTATTTCTTCTATTCTAAATGATAATCATGCTGGATACAGTATCCTAGATTATAGGTTTTTCTGTAGAGAAATCAGCTGATAGACTTACGGGGATTCCATTGTATAAGCCTCTTTGTTTTTCTCTTGCTTCCTTTAGAATTTTTTCTTTTTCTTTACCTTTTGCTATTTTAATTATGATATGTCTTGGTGTGGCTCTATTTGGGTTCATCTTGTTTGGGACTCTGTGCTTCCTGTACCCGAATGTCCGTTTCCTTCCTCAGGTTTGGGAAACCATAGTTTCCTCAAATACATTTTCAATCCTCCTCTCTCTCTTCGCCTTCTGGGACCCCTATAATGTGAATGTTGATGTGTCTGTGTGTGTGCTCCGGCGTGACTGTCTCTTTGTGACCCCATGGGTGAATGTTGATACACTTAGTATTATTCCAGAGATCTCTTAATAAACTACTTTCATTTTTTAAAATCTGTTTTTCTTTTTGGTGTTCTGATTTGATGAATTCCAATAGTGTGTCTTCTATGTCAGTTAAGCATTTTTCTGTATCACTCATTCTGCCAGCCATTTCTTCTAGAGATTTTTGATAGCATCTGTTGAATTCTTCACTTATGCTTGGGTCTCTTTTATATTTTCTAGTTCCTTATTACAATTTTCATTGTGTACATCTATTCTTTTCCCCAATTCAGTTAATATTTTTACTACCAATGCTTTGAACTCTTTTTCTGGCAAGTTGTTTATTTCTAGATTATTGTTGTTTTTTTTTTCCAGGGATTTTTCTCTTGCTCTTTTAATTCAGACTGGTTCTCCTGCCTTTTGATTTTGCTTAACTTTCTCTGCCTCTAGGCATTTAGGTGAAATGGTTACTTATTACAGTCAGGAGGGAGTGTTCTTATGCGGGAACATCCTTAGACAGACTGCACATGCCCAGTGCTGCTGGGGGAGGGGAGCTGAATCTGTCACGAATGCTAAGGCGTGTCTTTTTGTCGGGGGGCTTCTGGCAGCCATGCCGTTGTCGGGGGGATGAGCTTGGAGATGGAGGTGGTGGAGCTGGAGCCGGATATGAGGTGGGACATTCCATCTGCTCAGTTGCTGTCACTGCCTCATTAGAGGCAGGAGCTGATCCCACGTTACTGGAGCAGAAGCCCTGAAGGTCAGGCCCAAGCTGGCTTTGTTCCCTTGTAAGTGTGTGTTTTCTCCACTGCCCACACCACTGGGACCCCCACTCCAGAGCGCTGAAGCAAGTGGGGCCTGAGCGAGCTCTTGGCTCGTGTCAGCTGCAGACAAAGGTCCAGGCTGTCTCTGGTGAGCTGCCTGTGCAGACACCTGCAGTTGTGGCCCTCGCTCTGCTCAGACGCAGCTTGGGTTCAAGTCCCCTTTATCCCTCACAGCGCCCACCGTCCCCTGCCTTGTGAAGCCTCAAGCCACGACAGGTGGGGCCCGCATAGACTTCCGGCCCGTGTGAGGAGATGAGCTGTGGTAGAGCAGCCAGTGTCGGAGATCTGGGCTCCTGAGGAGCTGCTTGACTAAGGGCCAACAGCGGCCGCCACCACCCCACCCAGCTCTGCCCCGGGACCAAGGCGCTTCTGCATCTGAGTTTGAGTCTCCTCCTGGTCACAGCTATCCCAGCACGGGGGCAACACTGTGCCACGGGGTGAGCGGGGCTGGAGCGGTTGCTTGGCTTGGGCTGGGGGTGCTCGCCGAGGTGGTCACAGGAGGCACAGCAATGCTAGAGCAGACCTCCCCTCACCCTGCCTGGAGGCAGGCCAGCACACTGGTGCTCCTCGCTAGCAGTCTCCAGGCTCCCCACATTCCTCCCATTAGTCCCCGTGGTCCTCCAACCACCCAGGAGGGCTCTTGCATAGAACCCCAGGACTGGGGTGTCCAATCTATGCCTCTTACCACTCACTCCTCAGAGCTATATTAAACAATATTTACTCAACATATAAATTTGGAGAACACAATTCATCCCATCTATAACTTTTCAGCCATGATTTTTTTTTTTTTTGAACTTGAGATCATTTTGTTCCATCCTGACAACTAACCAGTTCAGGGATGGTCTCTCTGAATGACTGGGTCATAAAACTCTTAAGTGTGACATTTTACATTTTCATCTTTTAGCATACAAATAATACAAGCTTTGCAAAAGTTTGTATATCATCACCACCATCATTGCTTCCTCTAGATATGTTAGCATCAACAGAAGTTGGGAAATTAAAATGGAGCATGAATGCGATGCTACTTTGTAACAAAGAATTGTATTCATCTCAGTCTCAAACATTGCAATTAAAAAAGAAAAAACAGAAAACTTCTACTTAGCTATTAGATTTAAACTAAAATATTCAAAACATAGCACTAGTCTATTGCATTCAGCCCTGATATCTACTCAGTAACTTAATTTCAGCCAGTTATTGGGTTGTGACATCCAGTTCTTAAACTGTTCAAGGAGAAACAGAAGGCTCCTTCTGTCAAATAATTGTCCAGCTCAGGGCTTGGTGTGCATTTTCTGTAAAGGACCACGGGAAATGTATCTCAAGCTTCACTGGTCACATGTGGTCTCTGTTGTATTTTTTTCTCTGTTTTTCTTTATAACACTTTCATTCTTAGCTCAAAGTTCATACACAAACGGACCACAGGTTGGATTGAACCTACGGAGATCTAGGCAATTACCCACTTGGCAGGTACTTCCTTCAAGCCTTATAGAAGCAGATACCATAGTAAGATAATCTAATTCTTCCATTCTGATTTCAGTACTCTTTTTACAACCTCTGAAAAGAATTTATATTTTCAAATAGATTGTCAAACTTCTAATGAAAAATGTCCTGATCACAAAGCACAATATTCTAAATTACTTAGCAGCTATTTTCTAATTTCAAATGAATAAACTGGCAATCTGAGTTTTGTGACCTGTGTGTGTGTGTTTGTGTGTGATGTGTTTGAAAACCTTTAGTTTGGAACTAGACCTTGGAACATGGTTCCAAGGGTTACTCCATCCTGGGTGGTCCATCCAGGAAAGCAAGCAGCATACCTTTTCCAAGCACTATCCATTTTTGGTCGGGGCAAGTGATTGATAGCTGAAATGACCGAATGGCTGAAATCTGACAGAGGCATTGCATTCTTGGTACCAAAAGTATAGGTTCCATTCCATCCTGCTTTGCGGTCCTGTTAGAAATCATTTTACTTCTCTACCCATCTCTTTGCACATAGGCTGTCTACAAAGATGGCTGCTAACACATTTTCTGCTCTTGTACCTGCAGACCACTTGCCCCACCAAGAGGCAGAGCCCGTTTTCCCAGCCTTGGAATCCAGCCAGGCTCAGTGACTTGCTTTGACCAGCACAACGTGGTGGGAGTGATGCTGCCCTCATCTCAGGCTTTACAAAGTCTGCTTTTGCTCTCATGGGCTCTAGCTCCTGTGTAAAGAAGCTTACTCTGTTGTTTGGTCACTAAGTGATGTCTGACTCTGCAGCCCCATGGACTCTAGCTCACCAGGCTCCTCTGTCCATGGGATTTCCCAGCCAAGAATACTAGAGTGGGTGGCCATTTCCTTCTGTGGAGGATTTTCCCGACCCAGGGTCAAACCAGCGTCTCTTGCATTGGCAGGCAGGTTCTTTACCACTGAGACACCTGGGAAGCCGCAAGCTTAGTTTACAGTACTGAATAATGGCAGACCCCGTGGTGAGAACCAGCCAGCCCCACCTGAGGTCCAGACATGACTGAAGACATCCTGGGTGTTCCAGTCTGAGCTAAGGACCTGGTTAAATGCATCTTACCCATATAATCACTATGTGGGCAGCCAAGCCAATCCATCTCACACCATCACAGGAAATAAGAAGTTACTATTTTAATCCACTAAGCTTTGGTGTGGCCTGTTTCAGTGCAGTAGAGAGCTGAAATGCACCGTCTTCCCTCCTTCTCTCCAGCAGAAGGCCTCACACTCTGCCCCTCCCAGCATCAGAGGACAGCAGAATGGAGGAGGAGGTCACTTGGAAACCCCCCTTGGGAATCCTGATACTCCCGTCTCTCAGTTAAGGATAGTTGGGGCTGCATCTAATAGACAAAGCCCTGGTTACAGTGGCTTAAATGACGTGGAAGTTTCTCTCTCATTTGAAAGCTAGATGCAGTTTGTGAAATAACTGCTCAGAAACAGTGCAGAATGTCACAACATTTTCCTTCTTTTCTTTAAATTAAGTATACGAATATCTTTTTAAATTTTAATTAATTAATTTTCTCTATGGTTGCGCTAGGTCTTCGTTGCTAGGCATGTGCTTTCTCTAGTTGTGGTGAGTAGGGGTTCCTCTCTGGTTGTGAGGCATGGGCTTCTCGTTGTAGTGGCTTCTTTTGTTGTCAAGCTCAGGCTCAGTAGTTGTGGCTCCCAGGCTTAGCTGCTTCAAGGCATGTGGGATCTTCCTGGACCAGGGATCAAGCCTGTGTCCCCTGCATTGGCAGGCAAATTCCTAACCACTGGATCACCAGGGAAGTCCCACAGTGTTGTCTGCTTTAGTCAAGAATATGCCTTTTCCAACTTAGTAATTCTATAGCTTTATCTGTTGCCTAATTGACACTTTTTATTTCCAATAGTATTTAAGATCATTCACTGTATTTAAAAAAAATTGAAATGCCCTGAAATCTTACAATACATACATGGAGGAAATTTCCTAAAAACGTACAATCCATTAACAATAATGAGGTGTGAAGTTCCAATAAACTTTCCTACGCTGTCAACAATTTCTTAAAAGTTCAATGAAGTCTTTCAGAAGAAAGAATGAATGGTTTTTATCTCCAGAAAACTGGATATAAAAAGAATTTTAATTTTCTTATGAAGTGATCAAGGAATACACAGTAAAAAAAATGCTTGATGTATTAGGGACTTAATTATAAGAGACATGCTTCTTTTTGCATCTGGGAATGTTGGTACTTGTCAGTCCTTTTTATTTCATAATTTTAGGTGTTATCTTTCCTCACTCTGCATGCCTGCATGCAAAGTCACTTCAGTCTGATTCTCAGTGACGCTATGGACTGTAGCCCACCAGGCTCCTCTTGTCCATGGGATTCTCCAGGTAAGAATACTGGAGTGGGTGACCATGCCCTCCTCCAGGGGATCTTCCCGACCCAGGACGTGAACCTGTGTCTCGTACATCTCCTGCATGGGCAGGCAGGTTCTTTACCGCTAGTGTTACCTGGGAAGCCCCTTTCCTCACTCTAACCAATGTTTATCTTCATACCTAATTTTATAAAAATTCCATAAAATTTAAATGCACCTCTGAACACTGGAAGAAAATCCCTATCAGTTTAGCCAGATTAGACTAGCCTGTTGTTCCAGGAGAACAACAGCTTCCTGTTATGCTGTATCGCTGTGAGGCTGAGGGTCCAAGAGGGTGCTCCGGACCTGCAGACACTTGTTTACAAGAGCTGGAGCTGTAGAAAGCAAGGTTCCCAGGCTGTGTGGACCGTGTATTATCTTAACTGGGGATGGCCTATCTGCTGGAAAGCATTATTTTGTTGCTATTCTGGGATTGTTCAAGTCTCTGATAGGGACAGTTCTAGTCTGCTGAATTCTGCATTCTGTCAGAGCAAGTGGAGCCTCCCTGCCTTGGGTTCACAGCCAGCTGTCTCAGTGGCTACCCCTGCTCTGCGCTGAGGTTGGTTGTGTCAACCAATTGTGCCAAATGCCCTGGTTTCTACCTCTGAACTCCTTAATTTGGGTTCCAAACACTAGTTACTTGAACACAAAGATGGGACATCTTGATTCTTTTTTTTTTTCCCCTAGCAAAAAAAAAAGTCTTAGTTAAATTATTTGTTTTACATTTAAATTTCATCTATAAGTACATCTTTGCCCCATAAATAGTGAACTTGGTTGTATTTATCTTCATTTTCCTTATTTACTCTTTAAAATACACATTTCTTTACAATGAAAGTGTATAACTGAATCGTTCGCTATACATCTGAAACTAACACAACATTGTACATCAACTACACTGTGATTGCAGCCATGAAATTAAAAGACACTTGCTCCTTGGAAGGAAAGATATGACAAACCTAGATGGTGTATTAAAAAGCAGAGACATCACTTTGCAGACAAAAGCCTGTATAGTCAAGGCTATGGTTTTTCCAGTAGTCATGTATGGATGTGAGATTTGAACCATAAGGAAGTCTGAGCTTCCAAGAATTAATGCTTTTGAATTACAGTGCTGGAGAAGACTCTTGAGAGTCCCTTGGACTGCGAGGAGATCAAATCAGTCAATCTTAAAGGAAATCTACCCTGAATACTTATTGGAAGGACTGATGCTGAAGCTGAAGCTCCAACACTCTGACCACCTGATGTGAAGAGCCGATTCATTGGAAAAGATGCTGGGAAAGATTGAGGGCAAGAGGTGAAGGTGATCACGGAGGATGAGATGGTTGGATGGCATCACTGACTCGATGGACTTGAGTTTGAGCACACTCCATAAGATAGTGAAGGACTGAGAGCCTGGCCTGCTGCAGCCCATGAGGTCACAAAAAGTTGGACACGACTTAATGACTGAACAATGACAAAGTACTCCAATATAAAATAAAAACTGAAAAAACATATCAATTTCTCTCAAAGCAATTCAATTTTAAGCAGAGAAGAAAAAGACATGTAATAATCAAGAGTAATCTTTACACAAAATAAGCTCTCCCTTTATTTGAACGTATGTTCCCTGGACAGTATCTCGACTCCAAATATGTTAGCAAAATGTTTTATGCATCACCCTCTAATTAGGGTTCAGGAGGTGGTTCTCCCAGCAGATGATAAAAATATTCTTTTATTCTGACATTGCACCATTGTTAAATTTATGGCATGGGAGAAAGCATCTGAAATAAGTTTTCACTATTCATTAGTATTCATGACAGGAACTGACCTGAACTTCAAGATTTTTAAAATAACCTTTAAAAAAACCAGACATTGAAATGTGCTTTATTTTCATTTGAAAGGTACACAAATGATTTTTTTCTGAGCTGGCAATTTGTCTTTTGAAGTTTTGTTTTTCCTTTCCTTTTGGAAGCATTTCCTCGAGCTTTAAAATCTAATTCTAATTGCCTAAAGATTCACATTACAATGTAAAAGGAAGAATTTAATCCAGAAAATTTTTTAAATGGAAAAATGTAAAAGCTTTCACAATAAACCAGTTACATTTTATTTTCAGGTTTAACTCTTTATCTTCCCTCTCTGTTGGTAGACATAAATCATGCAAAATTAGATCATGATTCCCTTTGATTCTTAATAGAATTTAGTTCATTTCACAATATAATCACCCTATTTTACAGAAATTAGTCTAGCTAGAAACATGTTTCAATATCAGTGCTGTCAATTCCTGTCCATTCTAGTCACTCATATAGTTGTAAATTAATTAGCAGAAGATTTAGATGTTTTGGACACCTTTTAAAATATAAAACTGGATAGTCTATGTTTTCTCACTATCACATTAAATCTACTTTTACATAGAAATAATTAATTCTGTTCACCAAAAAATAGTGGTCTAAAGTTTTCATTTTTTTCCAAGCCAGTTTCCTCAAGTATATAAGATCAATCTGATAACTGGTTATCTTCCATTTCATATCTAGAAGGAGCCATCTTAATCATGGAATAAATAATTTTTATTTATGATATTTTTTTCCTAGTCTCATGCAAACTCTTTGCCTTTGTTCTCATGCAAACAAGAAGTGCATTAATGGCCAATGTTGGCAAGAACCTCCATGTCAGATGAACATGACTTTTGGGTCATTCACGCCAAGCCTGTCTGATCTGCTCAAATCAGGGCTCACTGATGGCGCCGCCAAAGTCGTCTTTTTTAAAAAAATATTGATTTATATATTCGGCTGCGTCAGTTCTTGGTGCCACAGATGGGCTCTTTGTTGGGGTGCAAGCACTCTCTAGTTGTGGTGCTTGGGCTCCAGAGTGCAGGGGCTCAGTAGTTGCAGCGTGTGGGCTTAGTTGCTCTGTGGTGTGTGGGATCTTAGTTTCCCAACCAGGGATCGAACCAGCGTGCCCTGCATTGCAAGGCAGATTCTTAATCCCTGGACAGCCAGGGAAGTGCCTGTTCATGGACTCCTGTTATATTTTGTCTTCAGAAGCTCTAGATGTTGTGTCCATTAGGACGCAGCTTGTAAAACCTGAGACGCACAGTCTTGCTTACTGCTCGTCTCTCTTCTACCAGGTATTCTAGAATATCTACTAGACTATCTAGTCTACTAGACTTGTCTGTTTTCTTTACGTTTATATAACTCTTCTCTGTGCTACAGCTTTGAAGAATACTAGTTTCTTTTTCTTCCTTTTTACTTAGACAAACTAGATTTCTCCGTTATCAATCTGGGAAACCCTTCATCTGGCTTTTGAAACCTTTCCCAAACCCCAGTCCATGCCCTACTCCTCTGTCTCTGGCTTCTCCCCATCAGACAGATCTGTTTCAGCCTGGTGGATCTCCCCATTTTGAGAAGGGTGCCTTTCTCCCCGCAATGCTGAGCCATCACATGTCAATTTCCCCATCCAGACTTTGTTCTCCTCCCCTCCACCCAACCAGCCTTCAAGCTCCAACCTAGTGGCTTCCTGCCTTCTTTAGAAGGGCTTTTTCTTTTTTAATCTATTTATTGATTTGGCTGCCTTGGGTCTTAGTTTCTTAGTTGCATCATGAGGGATCTTTCTATGTGACGCACAGGCTCTCTAAATGTGGTGCTCGGGGCTGGTTGCTCCATGGCTTGTGAGATCTTAGTACCCTATCCAGGGGTTAAACTCTTGTCTCCTGCTTTGCAAAATAGATTCCTTACCACCAGACCCTCAGGAAATTCCCTAGGAAGAAGACTTTCTTGACTACTTCTGCTGATTTGTAGCTCATTCCTTTCTGAATGGTTCCATCATTTGTTTCCAAAATTTCTCATTTCTCACTTGATTATCAGCAATAATCCAATATATTTTCTTATCTCTCCAAGGAGATTACATATTTTTTGGAGAAGAGGGGCCAACATTCAGGCTTCCCCTCCTTCCTTCCCATTGACTTTAGCACAGGGCACTCCCATGGGAGGCACTAAAGAAGCACCTCTTGACCAAATGAGTGGCAGCCTCTGGTGCTGGACTCTACTGTTTCATAGATGGATATTTGCCTGGCGTTGAACTGAGCCTCAGAAAGGCTAGCTGACTCACTGGTCAGCTGTTTATGTGTCTAGTTTCCTGCTATCCTTATCAATAAAAATCTAGCAGTTTACGTTTGATGGAGAGGTTTCTTCCAGTTCAGTAACTCTCTACACCTCTCACCATCTCTAATCTTTTAAAAACTTCTCTTTCATTCTGGTTCCTCATGACACAGCCATGTTTTAGTGACACCCATTCCTGGCCTCCATGTTTTGCGATGTCTGGTAGACAGATCCCTTTTCTCACTATTGATCATACAGCATGAGGTTGACTAAATTTTTCTATAAAGGGCCAGGGCATAAGTAGTTTAAGCTTTGCATGCCCTGTGGTCTTTGTTGAGACCACTTAGCTCTGCCACTGGAGCATGAAATGAGCAATAGACAGTATATATGTAAACAAATGACATGGCTGTGCTTCAACAAAACTTTTTATGAACTTGGGAATTTGGATTACATACTATTCTCATACATGATAAAATATCCTTTTTTCGTTTATAATCATTAAAAAGTATTAAAAAGCTTCTTAGCTGGTGGGCTTTACAGATACAGATGGTGGGTCAGACTGGGCTTGCCAGCCCCGATATAGTATATCAAAGTGCAGCTTAGACATCAGCCAGGGTAATTTAATTAGAGGCAAGATTGGCTTGAGTCCAGTTTTGGCTTGCAGAATTTCAGAGCTTTCCCTAAGATTTCCATCTATTCTTGGTGAATACAAGACTCCCTCAAACCTCTAGGCTCCTCCTTCCTCATTTCAGGCTTCTACTCTACACCCTGCTGACCCTCCTGTGAAATGAAGCCCCTGTACTGAGCAACTCAAAAAAGTCCCCACTCACAGAATCCTTCTTACACAAAACAGACTTTACTGGAGATTTCAGAGGAGAAATCTGCCACAAGCCTAAGCTATATCTAATGGGATCATGACACTATACTTTTCAAAAAAAATTTTTTTGGCCATGTGGCATCTTAGTTACCCAACCAGGGATCCAACCTGCATCCCTTGCACTGGAAGCACAGAGCCATACCCGTTGGACCACCAGGGAAGCCCCAGTTATGCTCTTTAAAGGTGGTTCTATCACTTCACCGCTGAGTTCTATTCCCACCCCCACCCCCAATAAATAGGTCTTCTTTAAGAAGACTGGGCGCTTCCCAGGTGGCACTAGTGGTGAAGAATCCACCTTTCAACACAAGAGAGGCAATCCACGCAGTTCCAATTCCTGGGTCGCGAAGATCCCCTAGAGGAGGGCACGGCAACCACTCCTGTGTTCTTGCCGGGAGAATTCCACGGGCAGAGGAGCCTGGCGGGCTACAGCCCGTGGGGCTGCAAAGAGTCAGATGTGACTGAACACATACAGCTCTTAAAAGGACTGGCTCAACTTTTTACCAAAGTGCTACCTGTTTCCCCCTCTTGAACTCTGGGCATTCATTTGTTCATTCAATTTGTGTATCAAATTTAATTTATTTCTTGAATGTCTAATACAGTTCGGTCTGAAGAAACTTTCCACCATGAGGAAAATGTTCACCGCTCAATATAGCAGCCACCTGGGACTACTGAGCACTTGAAAGTGTCTAGAAAGAACTGAATGTTAAACTGTATTTCATTTAAATTAATTTAAATGTAAACAGCCACACGTGGCTACTGCTCTCAACCTGAACAGCACAAATCTACTATGTGCAGGGCACTAAGGTTCCCTTCGAGGCTCTGTTAATACTCAGTTGCTAAAACTTAGCACAAATCTGGGTCTGGGCTTTCACTGCCGGTGAGCAAGATTTACTTAAAACTCCATGGTTTATCATGGCTGCCTTGTAATCAATAATGTTTAAAGCTTTCACTCTTTGCTTCTGTCATGTAACCGAAGAAAGTCCCAGGCTTTCAAGGTTCTCTTCTATTTTCTACTTCAGTTGCACACAAAGGCAAAGGCATTTTTCCCCCAAGGGTGTATTCCTCACACAGAACACATCTTCAGCCATGCGTCCAAATGCTATATTGATTCCAGCTGTTTCTTTACCAAGTTCATAGACACAACAGCTGGTCTTTGTTTTTAACACCTCTCCATTTAAGCAAAATATTTCATTTTAAATACTGCTTTAATATGTTAACATGGGGATGATCCATATGGAAACCATCCTATGGAAATATTGATAGTTTGTACACAGGAGGATTGATCTACCTGGATTAGGAAGGTTTTGAAATAGTGCTAGGACATTTCTCAAAATGTCAAGGAATACTTTTTAATCACTGTAGATAAACACAGTCCCTTTGGAAGTGAAGCCAAACTTTTGGCACCAGCCCAAGGATATAATGAACCTGTGTTCTATAGCAAAGCTGGAATCTATGTTACCACATCACTTGGAACATTCTGCTAGCGAGGGCAGTATTCAGATCCATATGGATCTAGGAGAAGCTTGGGTCTATAACCCTAGGGACGAAATTAGTGTAGGAATTCATTCCAAAATTATGAATCAAAACAAGATGGTACCTAAGAGGGCCAGCGTTTTCAGGAGACCAATTATCTCTAGTCTTTCCTGGTTGTTTGAGTCACTTAGAAAGTGGTAGGAGTGTAGGGTTCAAGATGTGAGATATTGATAGCTACTTTCCAGATTAAAAAACAGATTAAACATAGGTAACCAATTTGAGGTGGTCCAGTGGTTAAGACAGGGCTTCCCAGGTGGCTCAGTGGTAAAGAATCTACCTGCAATGCAAGAGCCACAGGAGACATGGGTTCAATCCCTGGGTCAGGAAGATCCCCTGGAGGAGGGCATGGCAACCCACTCCAGTATTATTGCCTGGAGAATCCCATGGCCAGAGGAGCCTGGTGGGCTATAGTCCATGAGGTCACAAAGACTAAGAACAGCATGCACGCAGGCCGGGTTAAGACTTTGCCTTCCAACACAGAGGGTGTGGGTTTAATCCCTGGTCCAGAAGCTAAGATTTCATAAACACCGAAGCCCAAACACTAGAACATAGAAGACAACAATAGCAATATTGTAAGAGAAGGCAATGGCACCCCACTCCAGTACTCTTGCCTAGAAAATCCCATGGATGGAGGAGCCTGGTGGGCTGCGGTCCATGGGGTCGCTAAGAGTTGGACACGACTGAGCGACTTCACTTTCACTTTTCACTTTCATGCATTGGAGAAGGAAATGGCAACCCACTCCAGTGTTCTTGCCTGGAGAACCCCAGGGGCGGGGGAGCCTGGTGGGCTGCCGTCTATGGGGTCGCACAGAGTCGGACACGACTGAAGCGACTTAGCAGCAGCAGCAGCAAGAAATGCAATAAAGACTTTAAAAATGGCCCACAGCAACAACAAAAAAGCTTTAAAAAAAACTACTCAATTTGGACCTTGTCATATAATAACTGAACTGAACTGAACTGATACAAAAATCACCTAACAAATGTTAATTCCCTTTTTTTACTCCCTGGCCTTTGAGATTTCAGTCACTGCGGAGGTGCCCTATTGAAAGTTCTCTCTTCCAGGGCTGCTGTGACCAGACAACCTTCATGGAGCAGAGGTGCTCTGGAGGGACTGTGAGCCAGTCCGGAGGTGAGCATTAGCTCTGACCAGTGGCTCCAAACAGGGTTACGGTAGTGGGAGATGGTATTGTTCTCTACTGTAAGAGCCGCGAAACTAACACGCAAAAAAAATCTTTACAGAAGACATTCCAGGAAACACAAGTTCATTAAAAACCTCTTAAATGCAAGAGGAAATAAGCTACCATAACCAAGATTTAGCTGAAACAGCAAACTGCAGAAGTAGAGATTTGGTATTGGAGATATTTGATACTGGAATATAAAATAAAGTTTTACTATGCTTAAAGTAAAATGAAAAGTATTGAGAATATGGGGCAAAGAGACTTACAAAATGACTGGATAGGGTTAAAGAAAAAGAATAAAACTTTTGGAAAATAAAGAAATATATAATTATTGAAATGAGAAACTCTACAGATAAAGGAGATTTGTGAACTGGAAGCTAAATAGATCTGAAGAAATTACTCAATTAAATTAGAGATAAACAAGATCAAAAGATATAAAAGGAAGATCTCTAGTAAGAAGTTTTAACTATATTCAATCCAGAGTTTTAGAAAAAGAGAATAGCATAAAGGAAAGGAAGTATCCAAAAAGATACTCAAAATTTCCAAAATTGTAGAAAGACTCAAATTCTCAGATGTAGGAAACCCCCCAAAAGTCCAAACCAGATAGTCTGAATGGAACTTTGGGGAGAAACCCAGACAGGGTGGACTTCAAATGGATTAAACCTAAACATGAGACAGAAAACTTGGAGGGACAGTGAATGAACAGAGGCACTCAGTTATGAAGAAAATGTTACTTTATTTCACGATCAAATATTAGATGAAAAGTCTCTTAGCAAAAAAACCAATGAAATTCTAACTGCATATCCGCATGATTCTCATGTAAGTACCCGTCCATGGGCCTTTCAAGAGAAAGTCCTGAATAAAAGTTTTTAAGTTAATGACAGATTGACAAATTGGTAGAAATACAACTGGAGAAATCTGCCTTCCTAAAATCTAAATTTTCAATGCTTATTCAAGAGAATAAAAAGTTGTGAAATTAGCTGTGAAGAATACTAAAAAATGAGCATTCTTACAGGACAGTGAGAATCATGAAAGAGAGGGTCAGCAGGTGAGGAAATACCAGGACTGAGGTAAATCAGATAGAAGGCTAAACACCTCTTCTAGCCATGCCCCTAAGGGTTCTAGGAATTCGCCATGAGACCAGGCTGGAAGTTATTATAAATACCACTGTGCACAGTGCTTACAGTTTGTAGTGAAGAATCATGCCCAAGCTAATTCAGAGTAATGTGTTTATACTTCTTATTCCATATGGTCTTCATTAAGTTATCCTCAATTACTCCTTTTGTGATCTCTATGCAGGATTGATTTAATGAACGTCTCTAGTACCAAAGTCTTGGAGAAGGCAATGGCACCCCACTCCAGTACTCTTGCCTGGAAAATCCCATGGACGGAGGAGCCTGGTGGGCTGCCATCTATGGGGTCACACAGAGTCGGACACGACTGAAGCGACTTAGCAGCAGCAGCAGCAGCAGCAGCAGTACCAAAGTCTACATCTGATTGATCTCATTTGCTGTATTAACCAGACCTTTGCTTTCCTGAGGCTTTGACATCTTGAGAGCTTGCTCACCCTGGTGGGACTGCCCAGAGACAGCAAACAACTCACCTGTGAATGCACCTTTCCTAAGGAAACCAGCCAGAGCCCGTGCCCCTCAAGCACCTGCTTTATCAGGGTCTCACACTCTGGGCCACTATCCACCTGCCTTAATCACCCCAGGGTCAGGTGTCAGACAACCAGAGACTGCCCCTATACCCCCAGGTCTGCTGATATTATCCCAACTACTGAATCCTAAGCCAGTTCAGCTTGCCTCACCAGTTTCTTCTCACAGGAACTAAAATAAAGGCTCATGCCCACATTTTCCCCTGGCGCCCTCTGTCTCCTGATTTAACCTGGCTGCCTTCCCATGTGACCCCTCATGACATGGCATGTCCTCTCCTCTTAGAGTCTATGAGTTTAACAAACTCTCTCTTCCATGGCATTTGTCTCAATCTGTTGACCTTGCCATATCTGAATGATAATAAAACCTGTATTCTATGAGTGATAATTACCCTTCTGGTACCCTAGATGGGAAGACTAAGTCAGAAGCTCTCTTGACTAAATGTCACCTTAGCCACTTATGCCCTTCTCTGGATGTGTGATACACATTTCTATAGACCTTGACAGTAATCTTTCCACCCTGCCCATAGAAGAAAAACACGTGATCTGGCAAATGCGGTTAATCTGGCCACTCAGTAAAGAATTCCTGTGGGTGGGTGAAGTGGATGAAATATAATTGTATTCAAGCTTCTTCTGTAGCCAGAGGAGGAAGCAAAGAAGAAGGGTGCTTTGGGGCACAACCCCATTCAGGGCTGGCCAGTGAGTGGACGCATAAGAATGTACCAGAGAGGAGGAAGGAACGAATGCAGTCAACAAACCAAAGTCAAAAGGTATACACAAACTGAGGGTAAAAATACTTAAATAAAAGAAATGTAAGGGTTTTCTTTTCTCTACATCTTCTACAGCATTTATTGTTTGTAGATTTCCTGATGATGGCCATTCTGGCTGGTGTGAGGTGATACCTCATTGTGGTTTTGATTTGCATTTCTCTATTAACAAGTGATGTTGGGCATCTTTTCCTGTGTTTATTCGTCATCTGGATGTCTTCTTTGGAGAAATATCTGTTTAGGTCTTCTGTCCATGTTTTGATTGGGTTGTTTGTTCTTCTAATATTGAGCTGCATGAGCTGCTTGTACAGTTTGGAGATTAATCCCTTTCTTTGGGGGACCTCTTGCACTGTTAGTGGGAATGTAAGTTGGTACAGCGACTATGGAGAACACTATGCTGCTGCGGCTGCTACTGCTTGGTCGCTTCAGTCGTGTCCGACTCTGTGCGGCCCCATAGACGGCAGCCCACCAGGCTCCCCTGTCCCTGGGATTCTCCAGGCAAGAGCACTGGAGTGGGTTGCCATTTGCGTCTGACACTATGGGAATTCTTAAAAAAAAAAAAAAAAAACTAGGAATAAACTACCATATGACCCAGCAATCCCACTATTGGGCATAAACCCTGAAAAAAAAACATAATTCAAAGACACATGTGCCCAGTGTTCATTGAAGCACTATTTAAAACAGCCAGGACAAGGAAGCAACCTATATGTCCATCAACAGACGCATGAGTAAACAAGTTGTGGTATATATATATGTGGTGTATATATATATATATATATATATATAACAATATTACTCAGCCATGAGTAATATTAGTAATAATCTGAGTGGAATGAATTCAAGTCAGTTGAACTGAGATTGGTGAATCTACATCCTGTTATACAGAGTGAAGTAAGTCAGAAAGAGAAAGACAGATATCATGTATTAATGCATATATTATGGAATTTAGAAAAACGGTACTGATAAACCTATTTCCAGGGTGGAAATAGAGACACAGACATAGAGAACAGACTTGTGGACTCAGCGGGGGAAGGAGAGGGTTGGATGAATTGAGAGACCAACAATAAAACATATACATTACCATATGTAAAATAGCTAGTGGGAAGTTGCTGTATAACATAAGGAGCTCAACCCAGTGCTCTGTGATGGGCTATAGGGGAGGGATGAGGGGGCGGACGGAGGTTCAAGAGGGAGGGGGTATATGTATACTTAGGGCTGAGTCACATTTTTGTATGGCAGAAACCGATACAACATTGAAAAGCAGAAAAAAAGTGTTAGTTGTCGCTCAGTCGTGTCCAACTCTTTGCAACTCTGTGGACTGTAGCCCACCAGGCTCCTCTGTCCTTGGAATTTCCCAGGGAAGAATACTGGAGTGGGTAGCCATTCCCTTCTCCAGGGGATCTTCCAGATGCAGGGATCAAACCTGGGTCTCTGCATTGCAGGTAGATTCTTTACTGTCTGAGCCACCAGGGAAGCTCCTATAAAGCAATTATCCTCCAATTAAAAAAAAGAGAGAAATATAAACCAGTCTCATGGGCAACATGGAGACTTGAAGGATGGGACAGAAAAAAAAATTGTATGTCTTGGTGGGATAAATGTTTGATTTTCGATATTTTAGGAGACAAAGAGCCCAAGCTAGATTGAAAAATCCCACTGCCCCCCCGCCCTTCCTTGGCATCACAAAACCAGGATTCCTGCTTCCCTTCTAGACCCCAGGAGCCCCCAGGAGTCAAGAGATCAGAGGGAACAGAGAACAGTTTACCCATTTCTCCTCTGGGAGCCAGGAGAAACCTGCAGAAGTAGCAAGCTCTTCTCCATGAAATGAGACAGTTCTAAAAGCTGTCACAGTGGGGCTGTTGCTGTTTCTGCAGGGAGCAGCAGGGCCTTGGTTTCCTCATCAGTCACCTCTGAGGCTTGTTGTTGGTTGAGAGAAGTCTGCAGAGTGGTGGGCACACAGCCAGATCCAGAGTGCTCACTAAGAGTTATTAATATCGATCACTACTATCCATGGAACATTTCAGAGATGGAACTGCAGCTTTAAGAGAAGCTGCCTAGCTATCTGTTTTATACGTGGTGGTGTATATATGTCACTCCTAATCTCCCAGTTCGCCCCACTCTTTCTTCTTCCCCTGTGGCCACATGTTCATTCACTACGTCTATGTAATTATTCCTGCCCTGGAAATAGGTTCATTTGTACCATTTTTCTAGATTCCACATATATGTGTTAATATGCAGTATTTGTTTTTCTTTCTGACTTACTTCACTCTATATGAAGACAGACTCTAGGCCCATCCATGTCTCTACAAATGACCCAATTTTTTTCTTTTTTATGGCTAAGTAATAGCATATTAAAAAGCAGAGACATTACTTTGTCAACAAAGATCCGTCTACTCAAGGCTATGGTTTTTCTAGTAGTCATGTATGGATGTGAGAGTTGGACTGTGGAGACAGCTGTGCACCGAAGAATTGATGCTTTTGAAGTGTGGTGTTGGAGAAGACTCTTGAGAGTCCCTTGGACTGCAAGGAGATCCAACCAGTTCATTCTAAAGGAGATCAGTCCTAGGTGTTCTTTGGAAGGAATGATGCTAAAGCTGAAACTCCAGTACTTTGGCCACCTCATGCAAAGAGTTGACTCGTTGGAAAAGTCTCTTATGCTGGGAGGGATTGGGGGCAGGAGGAGAAGGGGACGACAGAGGATGAGATGGCTGGATGGCATCACCTACTCGATGGACATGAGTCTGAGTGAACTCCAGGAGTTGGTGATGGACAGGGGGGCCTGGCATGCTATGACTCATGGGATCGCAAAGAGTCGTACACGACTGAGCAACTGAACTGAACTGAACTGAATATTCCATTGTATGAATATATCAAGACTGATGCTGAAGCTGAAGCTCTGATACTTTGGCCACCTGATGTGAAGAACTGACTCACTGGGAAAGACCCTGATGCTGGGAAAGGTAGAAGGCAGGAGGAGAAGGGGACGACAGAGGATGAGATGGCTGGACGGCATCCCCGACTCTGTGGACATGAGTTTGAGCAAGCTCCAGGAGTTGCTGGATGGACAGGGAAGGCTGGCGCGCTACAGTCCATGGGGTCACAGAGTTGGACACGACTGAGAGGCTGAACTGAACTGCAGAATATATCACATCTGCTTTGTTCATTCATCTCTTGGTGGACATTTACACTGCCTCCTTGTCTTGGCTGTTGTATTAATGTATGCTATAAAGCACAAAGCTCAGCTTATTGCTTTGTGGTGACTTAGACGGGAGGGATAGAGGTCCAGAGGGAAGGGATATATGTATATGTACAGCTGATTCAGTTCACTGCACAGCAGAAACTAACTCAACGTTATAAAGCAATTATATTCCAATTAAGCATAAATAAACCAGAATAATAAAGCAGCTGTCTAACTCTCTGGGGGCAATTGTTGGTAAATGGCTGGGTTGAGCCAAAACCCAGATCTGACTCCCCAGTCCATCCACCCATCATTGTGGCCCTTCCTCCCAAGCAGCAGAGACCATTTCCTTCGTGAGGCTGTGCTGAGACCTGAGGGACTCAGCCTTCTGACTCTCACCTTCCTTTATTTCAGTCCTATGCTCACCAAGTAGCCTTCTGATCCTCCCCAGATCCTGGTGGCAAACCGGGTACTCCTGTGGCAGAAATGTAGGACCAGGGATTGTCCTGATCATGGGTCTCTAGACTAATAAATTGACATTGTCACATAAAAGGATTTGCTTGGCTTTTTGTTTTTCATATCACTCGAGACTGATACTTCTGAGAGTGTTGGAAAAATTCAGTTCCTGACCCCCGGGAGCTGGTACGTAGATGTTGGCCATGATGACCTTAATAAGGACACGTCACACTACATCCACACTATCCTCTGGCCTGGCAGTCTTTCTACCTCATCCCTCTCAATCTGTCTCAGGCAGCATGGAATTCTTCTGAGAAGGTCCCAATTTATTTTGCTTTCTATGTCATTCTATGACCTTAATGTGGGTCAGTGTTAATATTCTTCTCAACACTGAAATAATTTTCCATCTCAGCAGCTGTTCTTTTCACTCTGAAGAGAAGTTTTAAATGTGACCATTATTCCTGGCTTTTCACAATGTATAAACTTTCTCAGTATTATTCATAGGAAATGAAGGTTACACTTCTGAGTGAGGGCAAAAGGAAGGGAAGGCCGCTAGGGGAATCCTCCAACTCTTGGGAAGAAACATGGATATTGAGTTAAATAATGTGATTTATTTGCTTTTTTCCAAGTTTGGAGAATATTGGAAATTATTGTCTGTCATTGGAGGCCCCATGGTAACTAGGTTTTCTTGTGCATTTAATGATGAGATGCATTGGTAAAAAGAAGTAGCAGACCTGCTCAGTTTTCTTTCAGAGAAGGTTTTCTATTTTTTTTTTTTTTAAAGGAGAGAGGCATCCTTTGCAGTTAGCTCTAGCACTCCACATGGTAATGGTAGGCATGTATTCAGAAATCAAAAAGAAAAATCCTCCTGTGGATAAATGGAAAAAAAAAAATGTTCACCTACCCTGTCATAAAAGCGATAATATACAGCTGTGCCCCTATCTAAATGAATTTAAAAATCCAGAGGCTCCCCTGGTGGTTCAGTGTTTAGGACTCCAGGCTTTCAAGGTAAGGGTTGAGGGTTTGATCCCTGCTTAGGGAACTAAGATCCCACATGCTGTGTGGCATGGGCAAAAAAAAAAATAATAATAATAATACAATAAAAATCCTATCTTTTTGCAGATACATTGGGGGGGGGGTCAATATTTTTACTTTACAAAGTTAATTCTTCCCAGGATTCTTCCCAGATTCCTTTAAAGACTGGACGTTGGTTTATCGGAAATAACACAGAAAAAATACACTTAAGCATAACTTTTGATACAACTTGTTTCCTGTGTCCTGTACTTACATTCCAGCTGAGTTACACATTTTCTTGTTCCTAAATCTGGTTCATGCCTCTGGGCCTTTGCGCAGGCTGATCCCTTCACCTGGAATGCCCTCCCCCACATTCTACCAATACGCTGGCCACCTGATTCAAAGAGCTGACTCATTGGAAAAGACACTGATGCTGGGAAAGATTGAGGGCAGGAGGAGAAGGGGGGCCACAGAGGATGAGATGGTTGGATGGCATCATTGACTCAATGGACATGAGCTCGAGCAAATTCCAGGAGACAGTGAAGGACAGGGAAGCCTGGTGTGCTGCAGCCCATGGGGTCTCAAAGAGTCAGATACAACTGAGCAACTGAACAACAACATTCTACCTGTTGGAATTCTGTTAGAATTTCCAAGCCTTTTCAAACTTTCATACCTACATGGCACTTATATTGATCTTTCCCTCATGTCTGTTCACAGTTTCTGTTTGTGTTCACTGTGAATATATTTTCTGCCTCCTAATGATAAGCTCCATGAGTAAAAGGAAAATGACTCTTTGTGCTTCTCAGGGCTACGGGACGAGTTCCTTGTCTTGCATAGAACATTCTCACATTTCCCCTCAGGTATTACTCAGAGCAAAGGAGGATGTGCCTCCATATTGCTTTAGGATAAAATTTCTTTGAAGCTGTGCTTTATCTTAAAAATTCAAGCAAATTTTACATTCAAATCTATCAGTAATATTAGTAATTTTCACGAAAAAATGTTTAAACTGACTCCTGTGTAAAATTTAGACTCTAAACTGCCTTGCAGTTTTTGCTTTTTAGCTAGTTAGACTTTCCAGCATGTGGCCCTTGGGATACACATTTCTCAGATAAAAAGGGTACAAGTAGAAGTTTAAAATGTTTATTGAACTGAATTAAACACGTGTAACATAATGGAAAATGAGGTGTTTGTTCAAAATGCCAAATAATTGAAAAAATACAGTCAAGACTGATAAAGGCCACTTGTCATTTGGAAGCCTAGAATAATTTTTCAGAGAATTATTTAAAATAGCAGAAGAGGGACTTCCTTGGCAGTCCAGTGATTAAGACACATCCATTGCAGGGGGACAGATTCAACCCCTGGTCAGGGAACTAAGATCCCACATACCACGTGACACAGCCAAAAATAAACCTAAAAAATAAATAAAATAGAAAAAGACCCCCAAAATGCTTCGTATTCACATTTGCTGATGTTTTCTCCTTCAGATCAACTTGTGAAGTGATTACCATCCAGCTCTTCTGAAAACCCACAAACACAGACCATCCTGCAATTTCTCTTTGTCAGTTATTTTAGCCTATGAACTTCTGAATCCATGTTCATTTTAAGATTATATTAAAATAAAAGCTGACAAGACAGGCATGCACACTAAGTCATGTTAGTCATGTCGAACCCTTTGGGACCCCACTGGCTGTAGACCGCCAGACTCTTCTGCCCCTGGGAGTCTCCAGACAAGAATACTGGAGTGGGTAGCCATTCCCTTCTCCAGGGGATCTTCTTGACCCAGGGGTTGAATTTGCATCTCTTATGTCTCCCGCATTGGTAGGAGTGCCATTTGGTAAACCCAAGTTACTGACACTTAAACTTAATACTTTATCTAGCTGCTCAGGAAGTAAGATTCAGTTTCAATGGGCATGCCTCATAGAAATGTCTAAAATGACCTGGGAAAATACCATATTAACACAAACCTTAGGTTAGAAATACATTGCCGAATTTGAGCATATAAATAAATAAAACACCCCTAACTCTTACCCTTTCCTGAAATGGATCCTAATGCTCAGGATTAGAGAAACCACTCCCCAAACAACATTCTGATGGCCCCAAAGATGCTAAACACCTCCCAAAGTAAATGTCTCTAAGATGACATAATAACAATGGGATCTAGCGTAATAAAGAATTCACTGGACTCTGGGAAAATGTGTTCATGCAAGAACAAGATGTTCTTCATTGTAACCTCCAACTACAATCACATCCATAATGGTAAAGGGCATTGTTAACCAAGCAAGGCCACCTGAGCACAGATGTGACCTGTTCCCTTTGCATTTTCTATATTCCCTAACAAGATCCTTACTAATATCTGTTGAATGAAAAGTGAAGTTGACCCGCACAGACCACATCATGATGGAATTATCTTTCCCTGTCATCATGCCTCCATCTCTAGGTCTTAAACTCCTCTTCTAATCTAGCATAGTGGACTTGGGCCATCTGTGAAAAGAGTGCTTTTCCAGTTTTCTCTCCTTGAATATTTGCTTATCTTTCTTCTTCCTAGCCTGCTTACAAACCCAGCAAAGACAAGATTTTTCTCTAGTCTGGCTTGGACAGTGGAATGAAATGCCAGGCATCCATTGCTCCTTTCTTAATGCTTATCAGGCTGCCCTGTTCCTGGGGTCTCTGAAACAGCCAATCTGTCATTTATGGCTTGGCTGTCTTTCCAGCGCTGCCCTTATTTTGAGCATCCTCTGCTGCACTTGCCTGAAATCGTATATAAGCAGTAAAATCCCTGAACTGTGGAGGATCTGCTGCCTGCTGCTCCCTCAAGGCAAACAGCCTCTGCAGGGGCAACCCATCATGGATACGACGAGATTTCAGTCACGCTGTGACTGCGCATGCAGGTTTAATCAACTTCGATGCAGACGTAATTCACAGTGGATCCCTTTTGTTTCACTTATCATCAGAATGAATACATACAGGAAGCTCATCTAGGCTCCAACATTCATCATCGGCTGCCATATTAAACATTGATTTTATAGTCCCAGGTCAGAAATGATGAAATCAATATCCAACATGGCAAATTGTATTTGCTTATCCCTTTTTGTTCAGATTCCCTGACAAACTTTAAACATTTGACACTGCGTTCATTTTACAGATTAAATGTGTGACTTATAGATTTACATGTCAGTAAAGGTTAAGAGTTAATTGCACAAAAACTTATGTTAAATTTTAAAGTGAGAGTTATTATTAAATACACAATGAGATATTGCATTATCACTATGATCCAGTGATTTATTCATCAGTTAATTTGTTTATTATTTTTTTAACATATATGAATGCAATGTTTGGTATTTTTTCAGAGAGCTTGAAAATAAAAGGTTAGGTATTTTACATTTGAAAGGATTCTCAAACTGTGAAACTGTCATATCTGGAATTACTTTTTGTATTTCCATTAATTTATTCATCCGCAAAATGTTAGGCACTCATTGTGCTGTGCTGAGAAATGTGGATTCACAGACAACTAAGAACTAGCTCCTACTCTCTAGCAACTCATAGTTTAGAGGGAGAGATGCAGGCACAGGAAAGAAGAAATTGGTAAAGAAGTCACAGAAAGATGATGTCATCCATGACTATCTCATCTCATAGGTGGTCTCCTGCCCCATGGCTCCACAGAGGGGCAGAGGATGCAGAAATCAGAGAGAAGAAAAATATCAACTCTGAAGCAGTTTGAGATGTTCAGGAATGCTGAAAAGTTATGGGACAGGGGTAATAAGCAAAGAGACCAGAAAAATGTAAGGAGGAGCCAAGGTGTGGAATGCTATGGGGCTTAGATTTTGTCCTTGAGTCATGGGAAAGTGCTGGGTAATATTTATGTTAAATAATTGTATGCCACATGAAAAGTTTTTACCCTATACCATAGTTAATTGTATTACCGAATGCAGTTTATTTTATGGTAAAGTTGATAATAGTAATGACAAGTTAAGGGTGGTACGACAGACCTCATTGATTTCCACAGGACTTCCTTTGGTCTTGGACCTTACTACACACACCACCGTTTCTTTGGGTATGTATTTATATTGCACTGGGTCTCTGTTGCTGCACGTGGGCTTTCCCCAGGTGTGGAGAGCAGGGGCTCCGCTTCGTTGCAGTGGTCAGTCTTCTCCCGGTGCTGGCTTCTCCTGTTGCAGAGCACAGGCTCGGGTACATGGGCTTCAGCAGCTGCAGCGTGGGCTCAGCATGCGGCACATGGGCTTGGCTGCTCCAAGGCATGAGGAATCTTCTCGGACCGGGGGCTGAACCCGTGGCCCCTGCACTGGCAGGCAGATTCTTATCCACTGCACCACCAGGGAAGCTGGCACATCACTGTTTCTTTGAGAGTGTTGTGAGTGCTGTTTTAGACTCAGAAGACTTGAGTCCAGTCGTCATTCAAAGCTTTGTAACCTTGTGAGCTTGTGTAAGCCACTTGATTTCACTAAGATCTGGTTTCCTTATTTAATAAATAGGAGTGATACCATACTCCCCAACTATCCCAATCTCACAGGATTGCAATGAGAATCAGGTTAAATGATGGACGTGAATCATTATTAAGATGGTGGAATGTGACACGTGAGAAAGGTTTTATCATTAACGTTATAATCATCATTATTGGCAGACTACCGTCCATGGGGTGGCAAAGAGTTGGACACTACTGAATGACTGAGCATACACTCACACTTATTGTTTTATTATTGCTGTTTAAAATCTGAGACAGTTCTGAATGACTTAGCAATTTGTCATCAAAAACAGTCTTCTTTTCTGGAGCATGAAGTATGTAGGTAGTTGCTATTTTACAGACATGTAGTAGAAATTCCTGAATTAAGTATCAGTTCCTTGAGAACTGACAAAACAGTCTCTATGCTAATTGACTGAAATGAGTTAAAATTTAAAGGCTCATAACCTCTGATGTGAATGGTGCTCCTGGAATTGTGCAGTGCACTCCCTGTTCAACCTTTATCAGTACAGAAACTTGATAAGAGAATGAAGAGAGAACAATGGAAAAACATGTTTGAAGAGATTTGAATGGGGAATTTTCCAGCGTTGGAGGACACGATTTATTAACCCCCACAGAAGCGAGTTAGCAGCAGCAGCAACAGCAGCACATTCAGAGCACTGAGCGTGAGAAAGATCAATACACTGTTCCAGCTCTGCCACCAGCTGACTGTGGACCCTGATCAAGATGCTTTAACTCTAGGTGTGCTGGTTTCCTCATCTACAACACAAAAATATTAACAATGCTTACCTCAGAGGATTGCTGTGAAGTGCAAGTTCCTATTTGTGCTTAGCACACTGGTACAGAGCAGGCAGTTAAAGAGTGTTAGCCATTATGACAAAGAAATCACGATTAGACTGAGAGCATATTTGTCACAGGCAGCAAAGAATGACAGAGGGCACTACACTAATATCTTCCAAGTAAAAAAGGGACAGTAACTATCAACCTAGAATTTTGTTAAACTTAGGTAAATTATTATTCAAGAATGAGGTTCAAAAATAGGCATTTTCAAACCAAAGCTAAGTATTTTTTAACCCATATCCCCACTAAAGGATTCTTAAAGAATGCACTATTCAAAAAGAAATGAATTCTTCAGTCTTGAATTACAAGAAACAAAATTCATCGCAAAAAGAGATTAAAGTAAGTCTTAAATTAGCTATTGAAAATACAGCTTCTACTATTTTTTTGTGTCAAAAAATTAAAAGATAAAAATAACAGGAAGGAAGGAGTTTTTCACTGAACAGCTGAAGCATGCTGTGGCTTGTATCCTATTCAGGGGAATAATTGAAATACTGAAAAACTCTAAGTACTGTTTGAAAAATATATAGTTAAATATTTATATTTAAAAATTAAAGGTAATTTGTCATGCATAAAATACAAGCCACGGCTTCCAAACTGAAAGAGGGAAAACTAAAGAAAATAAAAATAAAGATAAACAAAAAAATATGAAATAAGATGGTTGAAACAAGACATTATTGTTGGCAATAGCATCAGTCAGGAAACAGCATTACCAAGAGGAGAATGGATAAATAAATGCTTATATCAGTCACTGCTCAATGGCTAACAATAGAGTTGGTCACACTGAAACAGCAGGTATCAATCTCAGGCTAAACTGAAGGGGAAAGCAAGTTGCTAACCATATATCGAGTATGAAAACATTTACCTAAATTTCTAAAGTATAAAAACTTGGGAGGGAAAGAAGAGAGGAGAACAAAAATTGACTATCAATTTTGTCTACAGTTAACATTTCTATGTGTTAGTAATTTTTGTCACAATTTTTCAGGCTTTTATTTTTATGAAAGCTTAGATAGTTTTGTAACATCTCATGTGCCTATTTGACAGTAAGAAGAAGAAATTTTAATAATCCCCCAATATTTGGAAATTTAATACACAATTCTAAATAATAATACATGGGACAAAGAAGAAACCTCAAAGTTCTATAATATTTTGAACTGAACGGAGATCAAAATTTCCAACTGTAACTAAAGCAGTACTTCGTTGCTATTATTTAGTTGCTAAATAGTATGCCACTCTTTGAGACCCCCATGGACTCTAGCCCACCAGGCTCCTCTGTCGATGGGATTTCCTAAGCAAAAATACTGGAGTGGGTTGCCATTTCAAATGACAAGTTTCATTTCAAAGATACAATGTTCATACAGAAAAATCAATTGTATTTTTTTGTACTAGTAATATTAAGAAATTATCCTTTCCAAAAAACCCAGATACTTAACTATAAATTCAACAAAACATATGCTGTTTCTCCATACTGAAAATTATAAAATCCTGATGAATAAAATCAAAGAAGAACTAGATAGTTAGAAACATGCCATGTTAATGGAAAGCCCAATATCATCAAGAAGTCAATTCTTGCCAAATGTATAGATACAAGAAAATCCAAATAGAAACTCTGACAGAATATTCTTTAGTTAGCAAAAATTTGATTCTAAAATTTATATAGAAAGGCAAAGAAACTGGAATAGCCAAAATAATTTTGTCAAAGCAGAACAGGTTGGAGGATGAATAATACCTGATTTCAAGATTTTTTTCCTATAAAGCTATGGTAATTAAGATAGTGTGATAGATGTGTAGTTCCATGAAACAGAAAGTCCAGAAATAGACTCACTCAAATATAGTCAACTGGCTTTTAACAATAATGCAAAGGCAGTTAAACAGAGAAAGAATAGTTGTCCAGCCATAAACAAAGAAATGGACACCAAATAGGTTACAATCCTAAATATAAAATATGAAATTGTAAGATGTTCAGAAGAAAAGATAGGAGAAAAGCTCTGTGACCTTGAACTGAAGAAAGAAATCTTAGATATGACTCCAAAAGCATGACTACAACAAAATGATCAGACTTCATCAAATTTTAAAACTTGCTCTGTGAAAGACACTTTCAAGAGACTGGAAAGAAACAGATTGAGAGAAAACATTTACAAATCCCACAGGAGGAAGAACTTGTATTTCGAATATAAGAAAAAGTATTAAAACTCAACAATAACAAGAAAGCAAAAAACCCAATTTAAAAATAGGCAGAAGATTTGGATAAACTCTCTACCAAAGAAGATAGATGAGTAGCACCTAAAAAGATACTCAGCATCATTACTCAACAGGGAAATTCAAGTTAAAAGCATAAGACACTATTACACTCAGATATTAGAATGGCAAAAAAAAAAAAAAAAAAGAAAAGAAAACAGCTAGCAGTATCAAGTGTTAGGGAAGACAAGGAGCAGATAGAATCATCATGTATTGTGGGAGGGTGTGCAAAATAGAATATCCTCTCTAGAAAATGGTTTGGAAGTTTTTAAATAAAAGCTTTTATAAAAAAACTTTTTTAAAAAAAGCTTTTACAAAAAAGTTTTTAAATAAAATACAAAAACCAAACCACTTTGCAATCTCACACCTGGATATTGTACCCCAGAGAAACTAAACAAGTTCATACAAAAACATGTATGTTATGCAAAAGTTGATAGTAGTTTTATTCATAATCACCAAAAACTGGAAACCATCAGGTGTCTTTTGATTGTTGAATGGATAAATACACTATGGTACATTCATACAATGGAATATTACTCAGCAATCAAAATGAATAAACAGGTAACATGATGGCGGAATCCTGAAAGCAATATGTTAAGTTGGTAGCGGTTTAGTCACTAAGTCGTGTCCAACTCTTGGACCCCATAAACTGTAGTTCTTCAGGCTTCTCTGTCCATGGGATTCTCCAGGCAAGAATACTGGAGTGGGTCGCCATTTCCTTCTCCAGGGGATCTTTCCAACCCAGGGATCGAACCTGGGTCTCCTGCATTGCAGGTGGATTCTGTACTGAGTAACCCACCAGGGAAGCCCTATGCTAAGTGAGGAGTCAGCAAACCATTTGGTCTGCCAACTCCAGCCACACCTAGTCATTTATGTATTGTCTGTGGCTGCTTGCATGCTATTATATCACTTAAATCATTGCAATAGAGACCATATGGCTCACAAAACTATTTCCTACCTGGCCTTTTACAGAACAAGTTTGCCAATTCCTGTGCTAAGTGAGGGAAACCAAACACAAAGGACTACATATTCTATGCTTCCATTTATATAACATTCTGGAAAAGGCAAAATTATTGGAATGCAGAACAGATTGCTGATTCCTAGGGGCTGGGCTTGGGTACAGGGAGTGACCATACAGGATGAGCTTAAGAACATTTTGGAGACTGATGGAATTGCTCTGTGTTTTGTTACAGTGGTTGTTACATGACTCTAGGCATGTGCCAAAGCTAAGTTAAGTGAAATAATTGCACATTCAAAAAAAAAAAAGCCAGTTTTCCTGTATGTAAACTAAAACCTAAATTTTAAAAACAGGGCAAAAATGAATGCTGTAAAAATGGTTCATGTATGAGTCTGGACTTTGGGGTTGCAAGTCGCAAAAACAAATGATTCTATTTTTGTTTTTTAAATTTTTTGGTTGCACAGCATGTAGGACCATAGTTTGCCCACCAGGGATGGAACCTACGCCTATCTGCATGGAAGCACGCACTGAACCACTTAGCCACTGAACAGCCAGGGACGTCCAGAAGCAAGTGATTTTTAAGAAAACAAAAAAAGAGAGAGCTGATTGACTGCTCAGGTAGCCCGGATGAGCTCCAGTGGTAGATGACAGACCTAGCGGCAGGGCTTCAGGAACCGGAGCTAAGAGACAGACCTGGAGGTCACCGGGGCCATTCTTTCTCCGCATCTGGCTTTGGGTCTTCCTCTCGTGGTTGTCCTCTCCTACTGATCGCCTGTGGCAGGGGCACCTGTCCCCTGGCAGTCCTAATTGAGCAGAGAGAAATAACTTTTTCCCTCTGTGTGTTTATTTATGAATTCTTTGTTGTTTATTTCGCGTTTTGCGGCTGTACGGGGTCTTCATTGTCGTGCCGGCTTTTCTCCAGTTGCCGCAGCAGGGGCTACTCTTCTCTGCGGGGCTAGGGCTTCCGATTGCAGTGGCCTCTCTGATTGTGGCGCACAGGCTCTAGGGCGCACGTGCTTCAGCACTTATGGGTCCCAGGCTCCAGACGCCTCCTGTATTTACCACTGAGCCACTAGCCACCTCCTCCGTGTGTTTCTTTATCTACTCCAAGGAAGGAGTTGCCCTGCATGGACAAGGACACATTTTGATCAGTATAGTTGCCAAAGTAGAAAACGCTGGAGGATTAATTAGCTCAGCCTAGCCCTGTGTTTTGAGAAGAATGGGACTGGCAAGTTTGTTGAGAAGACAAAATCCAGTCGCGGGCTCAGTCAACTTCATTAACCATACATTAGTAAGACTCACACAAGCAGGATTCTCTTTCTGCTGCTGCTGCTGCTAAGTCGCGTCAGTCGTGTCCGACTCTGCACAACGCCATAGACGGCAGCCCACCAGGCTCCCCCGTCCCTGGGATTCTCCAGGCAAGAACACTGGAGTGGGCTGCCATTTCCTTCTCCAATGCATGCACGCATGCTAAGTTGCTTCAGTCTCGTCCGACTCTGTGCGACCCTGTGGACAGCAGCCCACCAGGCTCCTCGTCCACAGGAATTCTCTTTCTAGTGAGCGGCTAGAGTTTCATAGCTGTTTTTCTTACAGTGGGCAGCCTGACCCAAGCGGTCTGGGACTTACAGGACAGGAAGCCAAACTTAATTACTTGGGAAAATATTTATTTCAGGTCCCAGTGTATTTTATTTAAGTATTGCCATTTTAAAGAATGATTAAAAAGGAAATTTCCTAATGCTGGTAGTGTGGCCCAATTAAATAACCTTATTGTATAGAAGGAGGCCATACTGTGGCCATTATTATTAAGCTTTTTTCCTTTGAAGTTTCTGTCTGTAAACATTTTTGGACTTAAAAAAAATCAGATCTAGATAGCTTCTCATTAAAAGATAAAAGATGTATGATTTTTAAAGTTTTCTCAGGAAGCCATCAATTATGTTGACTGAATTCATCTTAGCAACTTTCCTGCCTCTGTGTCAGTGAACCAGAACCAATATTCTCTGTAAATGGAGAACAGAGGTTCAAAAACCTTTGTCCTTACGTGCAGTGTATATTGTAGAGAAGTCACTAAGCAAAGCACAAACCACCCTTCCAAAGTGAGAGACACACAAGCTTCGTGATTTTGTTTTTCTCTTCCCCTTTCTGCAATGTTACTCCAAAGGCTGTACCTGAATGGCTTTGTTACACATAGAAAGGTCAAGTACACACTGATCTCCTAAATCGCCAACTGGTAACAGGAAGAAAAACAAACAAAAGCCATCTTCCGTTTGCCCAGCCTTCTGGCTCATCCTCCAAGGAACACAGCCTCACTGCACATGTTCCGTCAGTCCTGCACTGATAACATCTCCCCAGGAGGGAACCACACAGATAATTTGCCCTCAAACTCTCATTCTTGCAGCCTGGAGAAGCAAACGCAAATAAGAAACCGGAAGATGAATTGCCTGAGAGCAGCTCTGAACAACTGCAGAGAGGATTTTTGTAATGTAGTCTCAAAAATTTAAACTTAATGTAATAAATACACATCTTTGCAAAATAACTGGCTATGCGTTTCAGAACCATTTTTGTCTTTCTCAACTGGGGAATAAAAACAAAGTATCCATTACCGACAGATCCTGTCAGTATTGCAGCAGCTGCAAAGAAGTGAATTTGTCTGATTTTTTCTCCAGTGCATTAAAGGGGTATGATCACATATTTTAAATGTTTTTACTGTTCTATTTTGTGAAAAATATTTGTGGAATTCTGAAAGAGATGAGAATACCAGACTACCTGAACTGCCTTCTGGTGACGCAAGGACAAATGAGCAGATAAAACCAAGGAGGGTCTTGGAGTGCAGATATGGAAAAATCAGACCCTTATCATCCTTCCTCCCCCATGTTGTAACTATTAATGGGTTTCAGGTCCTCCTGACAGAATGTGGTCCACTGGGAAAGGAAATAGCAAACCACTTCAGCATTCCTGCCTTGAGAACCCCATGAACAGTATGAAAAGGCAAAATAATAGGATACTGAATGAGGAACTCCCCAGGTCAGTAGGTGCCCAATATGCTACTGGAGATCAGTGGAGAAATAACTCCAGAAAGAATGAAGGGATGGAGCCAAAGCAAAAACAATACCCAGCTGTGGATGTGACTGGTGATAGAAACAAAGTCCAATGCTGTAAAGAGCAATATTGCATAGGAACCTGGAATGTCAGGTCCATGAATCAAGGCAAATTGGAAGTGGTCAAACAAGAGATGGCAAGAGTGAACGTCGACATTCTAGGAATCAGCAAACTAAAATGGACTGGAATGGGTGAATTTAACTCAGATGACCATATATCTACTACTGCGGTCAGGAATCCCTCAGAAGAAATGGAGTAGCCATCATGGTCAACAAAAAAGTCCAAAATGCAGTACTTGATGCAATCTCAAAAATGACAGAATGATCTCTGTTCGTTTCCAAGGCAAACCATTCAATATCAGTTATCCAAGTCTATGCCCCAACCAATAATGCTGAAGAAGCTGAAGTTGAACGGTTCTATGAAGACCTACAAGACCTTTTAGAACTAACACCCAAAAAAGATGTCCTTTTCATTATAGAGGACTGGAATGCAACAGTAGGAAGTCAAGAAACACCTGGAGTAACAGGAAAATTTGGCCTTGGAACGCGGAATGAAGCAGGGCAAAGACTAATAGAGTTTTGCCAAGAAAATGCACTGGTCATAGCAAACACCCTCTTCCAACAACACAAGAGAAGACTCTACACATGGACATCACCAGATGGTCAACACCGAAATCAGATTGATTGTATTCTTTGCAGCCAAAGATGGAGAAGCTCTATACATTCAGTGAAAACAAGACCAGGAGCTGACTGTGGCTCAGATCATGAACTCCTTATTGCCAAATTCAGACTTAAATTGAAGAAAGTAGGGAAAACCACTAGACCATTCAGGTATGACCTAAATCAAATCCCTTATGATTATACAGTGGAAGTGGGAAATAGATTTAAGGGCCTAGATCTGATAGAGTGCCTGATGAACTATGGAATGAGGTTCGTGACATTGTAAGGAGACAGGGATCAAGACAATCCCCATGGAAAAGAAATGCAAAAAAAGCAAAATGGCTGTCTGGGGAGACCTTACAAATAGCTGTGAAAAAAGAGAGGTGAAAAGCAAAGGAGAAAAGGAAAGATATAAGCATCTGAATGCAGAGTTCCAAAGAATAGCAAGAAGAGATAAGAAAGCCTTCTTCAGCGATCAATGCAAAGAAATAGAGAGCTCTTCAAGAAAATTAGAGCTACCAAGGGAACATTTCATGCAAAGATGGGCTTGATAAAGGACAGAAATGGTATGGACCTAACAGAAGCAGAAGATATTAAGAAGAGGTGGCAAGAATACATGGAAGAACTGTACAAAAAAGATCTTCATGACCCAGATAATCACGATGGTGTGATCACTCATCTAGAGCCAGACATCCTGGAATGTGAAGTCAAGTGAGCCTTGGAAAGCATCGCTACGAACAAAGCTAGTGGAGGTGATGGAATTCCAGTTGAGTGGTTTCAAACCCTGAAAGATGATGCTGTGAAAATGCTGCACTCAATATGCCAGCAAATTTGGAAAACTCAGCAGTGACCACAGGACTGGAAAAGGTCAGTTTTCACTCTAATCCCAAAGAAAGGCAACGCTAAAGAATGCTCAGACTACCACACAATTGCACTCATCTCACATGGTAGTAAAGTAATGCTCAAAATTCTCCAAGCCAGGCTTCAGCAATATGTGAACCGTGAACTTCCTGATGCTCAAGCTGGTTTTAGAAAAGGCATAGGAACCAGAGATCAAATTGCCAACATCCACTGGATCATGGAAAAAAGCATGAGAGTTCCAGAAAAACATCTATTTCTGCTTTATTGACTATGCCAAAGCCTTTGACTGTGTGGATCACAAGAAACTGTGGAAAATTCTGCAAGAGATGGGAATACCAGACCACCTAACCTGCCTCTTGAGAAATCTGTATGCAGGTCAGGAAGCAACAGTTACAACTGGACATGGAACAACAGACTAGTTCCAAATAGGAAAAGGAGTGCGTCAAGGCTGTATATTGTCACCCTGCTTATTTAACTTCTAAGCAGAGTACATCATGAGAAACGCTAGACTGGAAGAAACACAAGCTGGAATCAAGATTGCTGGGAGAAATATCAATCACCTCAGATATGCAGATGACATCACCCTTATGGCAGAAAGTGAAGAGGAACTAAAAAGCCTCTTGATGAAAGTGAAAGAGGAGAGTGAAAATTTTGGCTTAAAGCTCAACATTCAGAAAACGAAGAACATGGCATCTGGTCCCATTACTTCATGGGAAATAGATGGGGAAACAGTGGGAACAGTGTCAGACTTTATTTTTTTGGGCTCCAAAATCACTGCAGATGGTGACTGCAGCCATGAAATTAAAAGATGCTTACTCCTTGGAAGAAAAGTTATGACCAACCTAGATAGCATATTCAAAAGCAGAAACATTACTTTGCTGACTAAGGTCCATCTAGTCAAGGCCATGGTTTTTCCTGTGGTCATGTATGGATGTGAGAGTTGGACTGTGAAGAAGGCTGAGCGCTGAAGAATTGATGCTTTGGAACTGTGGTGTTGGAGAAGACTCTTGAGAGTGCCTTGGACTGCAAGGAGATCCAACCAGTCCATTCTGAAGGAGATCAGCCCTGGGATTTCTTTGGAAGGAATGATGCTAAAGCTGAAGCTCCAGTACTTTGGCCACCTCATGCGAAGAGTTGACTCATTGGAAAAGACTCTGATGCTGGGAGGGATTGGGGGCAGGAGGAGAAGGAGACGACCAAGGATGAGATGGCTGGATGGCATCACTGACTCGATGGACGTGAGTCTGAGTGAACTCCGGGAGTTGGTGATGGACAGGGAGGCCTGGCATGCTGCCATTCATGGGGTCACAAAGAGTCAGACACGACTGAGCGACTGAACTGAACAGTATGACCTGTCTCTCCTCCTACACTATATATGGGGAGAAGGTATTTGCCTTACTCTCCCCACCTACCCACCCAGTATTTGTGCCCCATTCAATCAGCAAATGACATGAAGACCTCTATTCCACTCCTTGTACCCTGGGTATAATAGTGGACTAAAGTCCTGTGTTCAACGTCAGTTCTACCTTGAGCTGGCCCACTGTTCTAACAGCATCTCCTACTCTAATAAATTTTATTTCCCTCTCATTCTGTCTCATGTCTGGAAATTCTTTTCCAACCTGTGCCTGGACCATGACAACCCTGCTTATTTAATTTATATGCAGAGTGCATCATGTTAAATGCCGGGCTGGGTGAAGCAAAAACTGGAATCAAGATTGTCGGGAGAAACATCAATAACCTCAGATATGCAGATGACACCACCCTTATTTCAGAAACTGAAGAAGAACTAAAGAGCCTCTTGATGAAAGTGAAAGAGGAGAATGAAAATGTTGGCTTAAGACTCAACATTCAGAAAACTAAGATCAAGGCATCTGGTCCCATCACTTCATGGCAAATAGATGGGGAAACAGAGAGAGATTTTATTTTGGGGGGCTCCAAAATCACTGCAGATGATGACTGCAGCCTTGAAATTAAAAGATGCTTGCTCCTTGGAAGAAAAACTATGACCAGCCTGGACGGCATATTAAAAAGCAGACATTACTTTGCCAACAAAGGTCTGTCTAGTCACAACTATGGTTTTTCCAGTGGTCATGTATAGATGTGAGAGTTGGACTATAAAGAAAGCTGAGCGCTGAAGAATTGATGCTTTTTAACTGTGGTGTTGGAGAAGACTCTTGAGAGTCCCTTGGACTGCAAGGAGATCCAACCAGTCCATCCTAAAGCAGATCAGTCCTGAATATTCATTGGAAGGACTGATGCTGAAGCTGAAACTCCAATACTTGGCCACCTAATGTGAAGAACTGACTCACTAGAAAAGACCCTGATGTTGGGAAAGATTATCGGTGAAAGGAGAGGGGGACAACGGTGGATGAGATGGTTGGATGGCATCATTGACTCGATGGACATGAGTTGAGTAAGGTCTGGGAGTTAGTGATGGACAGGTAGGCCTGGCGTGCTGCAGTCCATGGGGTTGCAAAGAGTCAGACACAACTGAGCGACTGAACTGAACAAGTCTAAGTGACAGATACTTAAAGGTGAGAATTTAAGAAAAAGATTATTAAGGAAAGTCTCAAAATTATCCCATTAAACTAAAATTATTTTATATTCATATTAAATAATGCCAATCTGGTACAATCAAGTTCAGTAGAAGAAATTGATTCAAGAACTCATCTCCTACTTGTTTTAAAACGTGTGGTAGTGTGAGGGCTGATCAAAATCTTTCCTGTTTTCCAAAATTAAAAGAACAGCAATTCTGAGAATAAATGGTACTAAGTACCTGACATTCTAGCTCAAAGAATGATTTGGCCTGTTGGAGGTGGGGTTATAGTTTGCTGATCATCCTTAATGGCACAAAGCCTGCATTTCAACCTCAGCCTCTCCTCTATGATCGAGATGAGAAGGCCCAGAGGGAGAAGGAGAGGCTGGATGGGAGGCAAGTTTGTGGGGGGAAACTGAGGAGGGGGCTCAAGCAGTGGTGCGTCTAGAGGTCCCCTAAGGTATTTGAGAGTATCTCCATACCCTCCATCATAAAATTATTTCAGTAATTATCACAGGCTGAAACAAGTACATAATAATGGACAGAAAAGAAATGCAAACAGTGAAAAGTGTGTTGTTAATTTCTGTAACTACAATCATGCCAGAAAAATAAAATAAAATAAAAATATTTCAGAAAAAGGTAAAAAATAATTGTTTAATATATTTTAATTATATTAATACATTTCTTGAAAAAGGAAACATATATTCCTTCATATTGGCCTAGCACAGTAATGAATAATATTACAATTTCTATTTTCAAGCCTTAATGTTTTCAAAATGGATCTTCTTCACATATTCATATTTTGCTGCCTTTGTCCGTCTATTTCCCTCATGGTCGGTTGAAAAACTACTTTCTATTCATTTTAATTTCAAAAGATTTTTTCGCATGATGCATTACATATACAAATAACACTGAAAAGTCTTAAGCAAAGGGTAAGTTTGGCAGAGATTTATAAAATTTGCATTTCAAAATAAATTCCAAAAATTGCAGTACTGAGCATGTCATTGTTTCTTTGGACTCAATTCTGGCAGCTTTCAGATGTCTCTGTTAGGTAGCTACAATAGGAAAAAAGAGTCCAAAATAGCAGTGGCTAAAAGACAAAGAAAAGAAAAAGCCCACGAAAATAGAACAAAGGAAGGTCCAAGGACCAGAATGGAACCTCAGGTGAGGCCCCAGTTTACATAGGGCAAGCTCAGGGTGAGGAGAAAAAAACATATAAAAAGAAGAGCCCAAAATTGAGCCCCTCTGTCTGTCTCTCTCTTCTCTTCTTTTGTGTCAGCCCACCCTCATGCCTCAAGGATGTATTTTCCTTTGCGTTTCAAACAAAGTTAAGCTGTAACTCCGAGCTGTAGCACTGGTCCATCCATCACTTCAAATTTTTGCTGCAGTGAGACAGAACTGAGGAAATTACATACTCCCCAGACATCTCCATCAAAAACCTTTTCATTAAAATATCTTCAGTTAGTAAATTCAACATATACTTTTATCTTTTTTCATACAAACTTTCAGATTTTTCTTTCTTTTTGAAAAAACCAGAGAGGCTATTTGATCCCTCACTTTAGAACCAAACTCCAGTTCTTGGTAGACAATGAGGCGGTTCAGTCCTTTGCTGTTGGTGTTCAGCTGCTCAGTCGTGTCCAATCTTAGTGACTCCCTGCAGCAAACCAGGCTTCCCTGTCCTTCACCATCTCCTAGAGTTTGTTCAAATTCATGTCCATTGAGTCGGTGATGCCATCCAACCATCTCATCCTCTGTCAAACCCTTCTCCTCCTGCCCTCAGTTTTCTCCAGCATTAGGGTCTTTTCCAATGAGTCGGCTCTTTGTGCCAGGTGGCCAAAGTATTGGAGTTTCAGCTTCAGCATCAGTCCTTCCAATGCATATTCAGGGTTGATTTCTATTAGGATTGACCAGTTGATCTTATTGCTGTCTAAAGGACTCTCAAAAGAGTCTTCTTCAGCCTCATAATTTGAAAGCATCAATTCTCTGGCCCTCAACCTTCGTTATGGTCCAACTCTCACATCTGTACATTACTACTGGAAAAACCATAACTTTGACTAGATGGACCTTTTCTAGCTGTTTTTAATATATTCTAGTAATGTAAGACTAGCATCTCTTGCTGTTCCTCTTGGCATTCTTCTATAACTTTAATTTTTTTTTCTATGTAAACATCCATTTTCTTGTATCTTATTGGGAAGGAAAACTTTTTCTCTACCACCTTAGGACTGTGTGGTCAGGGGCCTGCGAATTAATTGGCAATTTAACAGGACTAAAATTAAAAGACAGATTAACAGGACAAAAATGTATTATACATGTGGGAGTACTTTACAGAGACACGTAGGGATAAAGGTTTCTATACCAGCTTACCCGTATAGGAAGGGGTGCTGAGTTAGAGCACTGAGGGATGGAAGAAGATTCTGATGAGGCTTGTTTACCCATTAAAAAAAATATTCCAGTGCTTAAGGACAGTTGCCTCTATGATAGCTGATTTTTGTAATTCAGGTATGATTTCTTTCTGCTTCTGCTCTAGCTCAGATGTTTTCACTTTGATAACATTTTGGTTGACTTTTGTTCCTTTCAATGTAACGTGGTGTAATTACAGCCTTCAGAATTTCTGGATGCTGATCTTCAAGCAATCATTTTAAAACTTGCTATTTCACTATATGCTACTCAAGGTTGATTTGGGCTGTTTGCAAATATTTTGAGGTCTGATTAACTTCATCTAATACTTCACATTAGAAAAAATGGTAACTCAGAAAAAAACATTGCATGCCACAGAGAGGAAATATAAGCTAATTCTCTCGTGTCCACATTTTCTTTTGGATTGTATTGTACATTGAAGATTGAAATCAATTTTTCAACTTGTTTTGACTGTATAGATCCATAATGGGTGCGACATTTAGTCTGGGAAGGTCTTTTCACTGTTCAACACATACTCTGCAATGTTTTCCACCAGTGAGGAGGAAACTGAATGAATGAATAAACATTTTCCCAAAGTTCAAGAAGAACCATGACACTTCCAAAAGAAGAGAACTCTGCAAAAGTTCAGAGTGCTTTACATAAGACACACAGGATTGGGAGTAGTTTTTTGATTGATGCCTAACACCACTGTAAGTATTTGTCATAGTTTCAGCTTTGTCACCATTCAGCTGTTTCAACATGTCTGCTGTGGGTTCAGTAATGAGTTTTCCAGAAGTAGCAGATGAACCCAAAAGTGACTCTTTTATTTCAACTTTTCCATCTTCAATATGGATCTGTCTGACCACTTTGCAAGTCTGATTAGTGTATGAAACATGGAGAGTAGTACCAGAAATGATTCCTAAGCATTGTGCTTTTGAAATATCTGCCTCTATTAAGTGGTGCTGATCTCAGCGAGGCAGCAGTAAGCGGTGACAGGAAGTGAGATTTTAATTCCCTGACCAGAAATTAAACCTGGGTAGCCTGGATGAGAATCGGGCCACTGGACCAGCAAGGGCTAGAGGCTGGAAGCTATTTTTTCCTGGATCTTTGCCTCCAGTGAAAAATGCATTTATCATGGAGGCAGAAACTGTAAATGTAGGTACAGAGTTTATTATTAGAGACACAGCACAAGAAGTGGAAGAGCACATAGGGCAATAGTTTGTCTAGTTAAGACAGAAGCAGGGCAAAGATGCACACCTGGAGAGAAAGGCTGTGGGGGTCCCTCTTGAGGAGGAGCACAGTAAAGAGGCAGTTAATTCACTTGTATAGGTCAGCTCTTCTGGGTCTTTTTCTTCCATCAGGCCAATTATCTGGTTTCATTTTATACACCTGACCTACCGTGGGACCCTCCCCTGGGTGTGCACACATCTCTCAGCCAAGATGGATCTCAAAGTGAAGGCTTCTGGGAGGTGCAAGACTCACTATGGCCTGGAGTTACTCCTTGACTTTTGACCCACAAGGAGCCTTTCTGCCCATGTGTAGTGTCTCCCTTGTCCTAAAAAAAGGGGGAGTGGAGCTCCCTTACATCTTAACTCAAACAGGGCTTTGCCCCTCTCTGTCCTTCCCAAGACTATTACCTTAACTATTGCCATGATGATTACTGTAAGGTATTTACAAGAGACATGGCTCAGACGGTTAGGTATCTGTCTACAATGAGGGAGACCCGGGTTCGATCCCTGGGTCGGGAAGATACCCTGCAGAAGGAAATGGCAATCCACTCCAGTACTATTGCCTGGAAAATCCCATGGACAGAGGAGCCTGGTAGGCTACAGTCCATGGGGTCGCAGAGTCAGACACGACTGAGCGACTTCACCTTCTTTCTTTCTATTGCCATGATGATTACTGTAAGATATTTACAAGAGACATACACTGGCTATTTAACCTGCTTCTATTGTTACTTCCATTTCAGAGGGCAAACAGGAGGCTGATTGTAAATGCTTTAACAAGAGCCCAACTATCTCTTGTCTCAGAAAATGCTAACAGTTGTAAGCATCCATCCTGAAGCCCACTTCTTCATGCCCCATGAAATACAAACAGGAGACCAGTTATTTATATTTGTATGTAACCTGGAGCCCATCTATCTCCTGTATCAGTACCATTGATTTAATGTTTTATTTTCTTGATTCATTTCTTAGTTAGCAATTTAAAAAGACTATATTTTAACTCTTTAAAGATAGCAATCAAATAGAGTAAAATATTACTTGTACAAACTGAAATTTATACAAACCGACCAGATATATCATACCTCACAGTTTGCAGTTCCACTCTTATACATTTCAAACAAAATAAAAACTCTAAGTGGCTGCATAAAGTAACAGAATTGAAGTTCTTTAGTTTTGTTCCTTTCTCTTCACAACTGCTATGCTATCATTATTTGTCTTTTTAAAATTAGAGAATTAAAATTTCTTTCTTCTTTTTGCTTCTTTAAAATTGAAGTTTAGTTGATTTACAATGTTGTATTAGTTTCAAGTGTACAGAAAAGTGATTCAGTTATATATACATCTATATCTTCTTTTCAGATTCTTTTCTGTTATGATTACTACCACAAATTACAAATTTTATTACAAATATTGAGTATAGTTCCCTGTGTTATACAGTAGATCCTTGTTGGTTATTTACCTTATATATGGTAGTGTGTATATATTAATCCCAAACTGCCATTATTTAACTTTGAATCACTGAACAAAGGATTCAGCTGGAAAGAAGGAATATGGAGTACCATAGTGGTTATGACCAAATTTAACCTTAAAAAATATTGAACTTACTCTTGGAAGGAATGCAAGTAATAGTATTCCTGTGTGTTGAGAGCCAGCTGATTAATGGGGAGTTCTTCAAATTAACTTCCACACAGAATAAATATTTATCAAGAGGTAAACAATAGAGACTTCTTTGGCAGTCCACTAGTTAAGAATCTGCACTTCCACGGCAGAGGGCACAGGTTTGAGGGCACAAATTTAATTAAGTTTTAATTAAATTTAATAGCCTTTGCACAGGAAAAGAAACCATAAACAAAATGAAAAGACAACCCTCAGAATAGGAGAAAATATTTGCAAATAAAGCAATTAATAAGAGATTACTCTCCAAAATATACAAAAAGCTCATGCAGCTCAATAAAAAAACAAACAACCCAATCAAAAAGTGAGTGGAAGATCTAAATATTTAACCAAAGAAGACATACAGTGGCTAAAAAGACATGAAAATATGCTCAACATCACTAATTATTAGAAAAATGCAAATAAAAATTATAATATGGTATCACCTCATACTGATCAGAATGGCCATCATTAAAAAGCCTACAAATAATAAATGCTGGAGAGGATGTGGAGAAAGGGAAACCCTGTTACACTGTTGGTGGGGATATAAACTGGTACAGCCACTATGGAAACAGTATGGAGGTTCCTTCAAAAACTAAAAGGAGTTATCATATGGCCCAGCAATTCCACTTCTGAGCATTTGTCTGGAGAAAACCATAATTGGAAAAGATATATACCCTCCAAAGCTGATTGCTGCACTATTTACAAGAGCCAAGACATTGTTGTTGTTGTTTGGACAGTAAGTCATGTCTGACTCTGCGATCCCACAGACTGCAGCACACCAGGACTCCCTGTCCTTCACTATCTCCTAGAGTTTCCTCAAACTCATTTCCATTGTCACTGATGCCATCCAACCATCTCATCCTCTGTTGCCCACTTCTTCTGCCCTCAATCTTTTCCAGCATCAGGGTCTTTTCCAGTGAGTCAGCTCTTTGCATCAGGTGGCCAAAATACTGGAGCTTCAGCATCAGCATCAGTCCAATGAATACTCAGGGCTGATTTCCTTTAGGATTGACTGGTTTGATCTTATTGCTGTCCAAGGGATTCTAAAGTCTTCTCCAGCACCACAATCTGAAAGCATCAATTCTTTGGCACTCAGCTTTCTTAATGGTCCAACTCTCACATCTATACATGACTACTGAATAAATCAGAGTTTTAACTATATGGACCTTCGTTGGCATAGTGATGACTCTGCTTTTTAATATGCTGTCTAGGTTTGTTGTAATATTCCTTCCAAGGAGCAAATGTCTTTTAATTTCATGGCTGCAGTCACCGTCTGAAGTAATTTTGGAGCCCCAAAAGATAAAATATGTCACTGAACCAAGACATGGAAACAATCTAACCATCCATCAACAGAGGAATGGGTAAAGAAGGTGTAGTATATCTATAGAATGGAATATTACTCAGCCATAAAAAAGAATGAAATAATGCCATTTGCAGCCACATGGATAGACCTAGAGATTGTCTTACTGAGTGTAGTAAGTCAGACAAAGAAAAACAAATACATACGATATCAATTATATGTGGACTCTAAAAGAAGGGTACAAATGAACTTATCTACAAAACAGAAATAGAGTTATAGGTGTAGAAAACAAACTTACGGTTTACCGAGTGTAAAGAGGAGGAAGGATAAATTGGAAGTTTGGTATTGACATCTATACCCTAGTATATATAAAATAGATAACTAATAAGGAAAGTTATGACCAACCTAGGTAGCATATTCAAAAGCAGAGAGACATTACTTTGCCAACAAAGGTCCGTCTAGTCAAGGCTATGGTTTTTCCTGTGGTCATGTATGGATGTGAGAGTTGGACTGTGAAGACAGCTGAGCGCCGAAGAATTGATGCTTTTGAACTGTGGTGTTGGAGAAGACTCTTGAGAGTGCCTTGGACTGCAAGGAGATCCAACCAGTCCATTCTGAAGAGATCAGCCCTGGGATTTCTTTGGAAGGAATGATGTTAAAGCTGAAACTCCAGTACTTTGGCCACCTCATGTGAAGAGTTGACTCATTGGAAAAGACTCTGATGCTGGGAGGGATTGGGGGCAGGAGGAGAAGGGGACGACAGAGGATGAGATGGCTGGATGGCATCACTGATACGATGGACGTGAGTTTGAGTGAACTCTGGGAGATGGTGATGGACACTGAGGCCTGGCGTGCTGTGATTCATGGGGTCAGAAAGAGTCGGACACGACTGAGCGACTGAACTGAACTGAACTGAAGGACCTACTGTATAGCACAGGGAACTCTACTCAGTACTCTGTCATGGCCTATATGGGGAAAGAATCTAAAAAGAGTGGATATATGTATATGTATAACTGAATCACTTTACTGTATACCTGAAAATAACATAATGTTGTAAATCAAGTATACTCCAAAAAAAATTTTTTTAAGTACACTCTGAATAAGAAGTATAAGTTATAGCCTTTTGTCTACAGCTGTCTTTTGTTTAGATTATATTATTTAGATCTATTATCAGCTCTTCTATGTCATAATCATTTCTGAGGTATATGTGAAGAATATTGCTACTGATTGTAATTTGTCATTGATATTTTTGAATAGACGAATCAGTATGGGTTCAAGATTAACCTTTACAATAACATTTTCAATCGCTTACATTCTCATGTAAACTCTTGTATTGTGAAGAAGGAAATAATGATAGCTGGCAGCTTGTAATTGAAAATCAGCCATGGGAATGTATCCTATATGTGTCATCAATCATGTATCTCAGCAGAAAAGTAAATATTTAAGACGAGATGTTCTGTAATAAGATCTTTGTACATAAGGATAATCTTCACTTATTTGTGAATCCTTAGTGCTTAGTACACAGTAGTTGTTTAATTATTTTTTGAACAGATGGATAAAAATACAAATACGTGGAGTGAAAAAAAGACCATGCTTCCCCTACAGTGGGCATGGGTTCAATCCCTGGTTGGGGAACTGAGATCTCGTATGCCAGGGGTGAAAAAAAAAAAAAAGCAATAAAAATATATTCACTTGAAGCACACAAACACAAATAATTGTTTAGAACTTAGACCAACAAAAGATACTTACACAGAGAAATATTTTGTCACTAATGTTGTTTAGAATTGGTGATATATGGTGATGATCAAAAGCACTGTGACTGATAGTTTATTACTGTTTTTTAAATTTTTAAAATATAATTTTTGTTTTATATTGGAGTACAGTTGATTTACAGCATTGTGTTAGTTTCAGGGGTAGAGCTAAGTGATTCATTTATACACATACATATATCCTTCTTGTTCAGATTCTTCACATTCAGTTTACTATTGTTTTTAAATTCTCCACAGATAATGTACTGCCTCACTGTATGCACTGGGGGGACCCCTCCAGCACCCTGTCTTTTTACAGCACAAGTCTCTAATGATTCTCCAGCCTAGAGAATGACTTTTAAGATCTGCAGTCTTATTTCTAAAAGGAAAACTGGCTGCTTGTTTCCTGAATGAGTGTTTGCTTGGCCATTGGGCTTGATGACATGCACTAACCAAGTTGTCGCTAAATGAGAGACAGAGAGGCCACACAGAGGTCACACAGTTACAGCATGATGGAGGGGGGACAAGGCTGTCCCCAAAGTTACAAGCATGTGCCTGTAACTGAGGCCCCAGAGCTGAGTTATGACACCTGGGAAGTTGTTTAGAGTTCATTTCAGTTCAGTCGCTCAGTCATGTCCAACTCTTTGTGACCCCATGAATTGCAGCACACCAGGCTTCCCTGTCCGTCACCAACTTCCCTGTCCAACACCAATCTTGGTCAAACTCATGTCCATCGAGTCATTGATGCCATCCAAACATATCACCTTCTGCCATCCCCTTCTCTTCCCACCTTCAATCTTTCCCAGCATCAGAGTCTTCTCTAGTGAGTCAGTTCTTCACATCAGGTGGCCAAAGTATTGGAGACTCAGCTTCAGCATCAGTCCTTCCAATGAATATTCAGGACTGATTTCCTTTAGGATGGACTGGTTGGATCTCCGTGCAGTCCAAGGGACTCTCAAGAGTCTTCTCTAACATCCACAGTTCAAAAGCATCAATTCTTCAGTGCTCAGCTTTCTTTATAGTCCAACTCTCACATCCATATACAACTACTGGAAAAACCATAGCTTTAACTACACAGAACATTGTTGGCAAAGTAATGTTTCTATCCTTTAATATGCTGTCTAGGTTGGTCATAGCTTTTCTTTCAAAGAGCAAGCATCTTTTAATTTCATGGCTGTAGTCACCATCTGCAGTGATTTTGGAGCCCCCCAAAATAAAGTCAGCCACTGTTTCCACTGTTTACCCATCTATTTGCCATGAAGTTACGGGTCTGGATGCCATGATCTTAGTTTTCTGAATGTTGAGTTTTAAGCCAACTTTTTCACTCTCCTCTTTCACTTTCATCAAGAGGCTCTTTAGTTCTTCTTCACTTTCTTCCATAAAGGTGGTGTCATCTGCATATCTGGGGTTATTGATATTTCTCCCAGCAATCTGGACTCCAGCTTGTGCTTCATCTACTCCAGCGTTTCTCATGATGTACTCTGCATATAAGTTAAATAAGCAGGGTGACAATATACAGCCTTGATGTACTCCTTTCCCAATATAGAACCAGTCTGTTCCATGTCCAGTTGTAACTGTTGCTTTCTGACCTGCATACAGGTTTCTCAAGAGGCAGGTAAGGTGGTCTGGTATTCCCATATCTTTCAGAATTTTCCACAATTTGTTCTGATCCACACAGTCAAAGGCGTTGGCATAGTCAATAAAGCAGAAATAGATGTTTCTTTGGAACTCTCTTGCTTTTTCTATGATCCAGCAGATGTTGGCAATTTGATCTCTGGTTCCTCTGACTTTTCTAAAACCAGCTTGAACATCAGGGAGTTCACGGTTCATGTATTGCTGAAGCCTGGCTTGGAGAATTTTGAGCATTACTTTACTAGTGTGTGAGATGAGTGCAATTGTGCGGTAGAATGAGCATTCTTTGGCATTGCCTTTCTTTGGGACTGGAATGAAAACTGACCTATTCCAGTCCTGTGGCTACTGCTGAGTGTTCCAAATTTGCTGGCATATTGAGTACAGCACTTTCACAGCATCATCTTTTAGGATTTGAAATAGCTCAACCGGAATTCCATCATCTCCACTTGCTTGGTTCGTAGTACTGCTTCCTAAGGGCCACTTAACTTCACATTCCAGGATGTCTGGCTCTAGGTGAGTGATCACACCATTGTGGTTATCTGGATAATGAAGATCTTTTTTGTACAGTTCTTCTGTGTATTCTTGCCACCTCTTTTTAATATCTTCTGCTTCTGTTAAGTCTATATCATTTTTGTCCTTTGTTGTGCACATCTTTGCATGAAATGTTCCCTTGGTATCTCTAATTTTCTTGAAGAGATCGCTAGTCTTTCCCATTCTACTGTTTTTCTCTATTTCTTTGCACTGATCGCTGAGGAAGGCTTTCTCATCTCTCGTTGCTATTCTTTGGAACTCTGTATTCAAATGGGTATATCTTTCCTTTTCTCCTTTGCCTTTTGCTTCTCTTCTTTCCACAGCTACTTGTAAGGCCTTCTCAGGCAATCATTTTGCCTTTTTTGCATTTTGTTTTCTTGGGGATGGTCTTGATCCCTGCCTCCTGCACAGTGTCACAAACCTCCGTCCATAGTTTTTCAGGCATTCTGTCTATCAGATCTAATCCATTGAATCTATTTCTCCCTTCCACTGTATAATCATAAGGGATTTGATTTAGGTCATACCTGAATGGTCTAGTGGTTTTCCCTACTTTATTCTATTTAAGTCTGAATTTGGCAATAAGGAGTTCATGATCTGAGCCACAGTCAGCTCCTGGTCTGGTTTTTACTGACTGTATAGAGCTTCTCCATCTTTGGCTGCAAAGAATACAATCCATCTGATTTCGGTATTCATCATCTGGTGATGTTCATGTGTAGAGTCTTCTCTTGTGTTGTTGGAAGAGGGTGTTTGCTATGACCAGTGAGTTCTCTTGGCTAAACTCTATTAGCTTTTGCCCTGCTTCATTCTGTACTCCAAGGCCAAATTTGCCTGTTACTCCAGGTGTTTCTTGACTTCCTACTTTTGCATTCCAGTCCCCTATAATGAAAAGGACATATTTTGGGGGTGTTAGTTCTAGAAGGTCTTGTAGGTCTTCACAGAACTGTTCAACTGCAGCTTCTTCAGCATTACTGGTCAGGGCATAGACTTGGATTACTGTGATATTGAATGGTTTGCCTTGGAAACAAATAGAGATCATTCTGTCGTTTTTGAGATTGCATTCAAGTACTGCATTTTAGACTCTTGTTGACTATGATAGCTACTCCATTTCTTCTAAAGGATTCTTGCCCACAGTAGTAGATATAATGGTCATTTGAGATAAATTCACTCGTTACCGTCCATTTTAGTTCACCACTTCCTAAAATGTTGATGTTCACCCTTGCCATCTATTTGACAACTTCCAATTTGCCTTGATTCATGGACCTAACATTTCAGGTTCCTGTGCAATATTGCCCTTTACAGCATCAGACTTTACTTCCATCACGAGTCACACTCACAACTGGGTGTTGTTGTTGCTTTGGCTCCATCTCTTCATTGTTTCTGGAGTTATTTCTCCACTGATCTCCAGTAGCATATTGGGCACCTACCGACCGGGGGGGGGGTGTCTTATCTTTTTGCCTTTTCATACTGTTCATGGGGTTCTCAAGACAAGAATACTGAAGTGGTTTGCCATTTCCTTCTCCAGTGGACCACGTTTTGTCAGAACTCTCCACCATGACCTGTCTTTTGGGTGGCCCTACATGGCATGGCTTACAGTTTAATTGAGTTAAATAAGGCTGTGGCCCATGTGATCAGATTGGTTAGTTTTCTGTGATTGTGGTTTTCACTCTGTTACTGTCTGATGGAGAAGGTTAAGAGGCTTATGGAAGCTTCCTGATGGGAGAGACTGAAAGACTGAAGAACGCTGAAGAAACTGAAGTTGAACGGTTTTATGAAGACCTACAAGACCTTTTAGAACTAACACCCAAAAAAGATGTCCTTTTCATTACAGGGGACAGGAATGCAAAAGTAGGAAGTCAAGAAACACCTGGAGTAACAGGAAAATTTGGCCTTGGAATGTGGAATGAAGCAGGGCAAAGACTAATAGAGTTTTGCCAAGAAAATGCACTGGTCATAGCAAACACCCTCTTCCAACAACACAAGAGAAGACTCTACACATGGACATCACCAAATGGTCAACACTGAAATCAGATTGATTATATTCTTTGCAGCCGAAGATGGAGAAGCTCTATACAGTCAACAAAAACAAGACCAGGAGCTGACTGTGGCTCAGATCATGAACTCCTTATTGCCAAATTGAAGAAAGCAGGGAAAACTGCTAGACCATTCAGGTATGACCTAAATAAAATCCCTTATGATTATACAGTGGAAGTGAGAAATAGATTTAAGGGACTAGATCTGATAGACAGAGTGCCTGATGAACTATGGAATAAGGTTCATGACATTGTACAGGAGACAGGGATCAAGACCATCCCATGCAAAAGAAATGCAAAAAAGCAAAATGGCTGTCTGGGGAGGCCTTACAAATAGCTGTGAAAAGAAGAGAAGTGAAAAGCAAAGGAGAAAAAGAAAGATATAAGCATCTGGATGCAGAGTTCCAAAGAATAGCAAGGAGAGATAAGAAAGCCTTCCTCAGTGAACAATGCAAAGAAATAGAGGAAAACAACAGAATGGGAAAGACTAGCGATCTCTTCAAGAAAATTAGAGACACCAAGGGAGCATTTCATGCAAAGATGGGCTCGATAAAGGACAGAAATGGTCTGGACCTAACAGAAGCAGAAGATATTAAGAAGAGGTGGCAAGAATACACAGAAGAACTGTACAAAAAAGATCTTCATGACCCAGCTAATCATGATGGTGTGATCACTAATCTAGAGCCAGACATCTTGGAATGTGAAGTCAAGTGGGCCTTAGAAAGCATCACTATGAACAAAGCTAGTGGAGGTGATGGAATTCCAGTGGAGCTGTTTCAAATCCTGAATGATGATGCTGTGAAAGTGCTGCACTCAATATGCCAGCAAATTTGGAAAACTCAGCAGTGGCCACAGGACTGGAAAAGGTCCGTTTTCATTCCAATTCCAAAGAAAGGCAATGCCAAAGAATGCTCAAACTACCGCACAATTGCACTCATCTCACATGGTAGTAAAGTAATGCTCAAAATTCTCCAAGCCAGGCTTCAGCAATACGTGAACTGTGAACTCCCTGATGTTGAAGCTAGTTTTAGAAAAGGCAGAGGAATCAGAGATCAAATTGGCAACATCCGCTGGATCATCGAAAAAGCAAGAGAGTTCCAGAAAAACATCTATTTCTGTTTTATTGACTATGCCAAAGCCTTTGACTGTGTGGATCACAATAAACTGTGGAAAATTCTGAAAGAGATGGGAATACCAGACCACCTAATCTGCCTCTTGAGAAATCTGTATGCAGGTCAGGAAGCAACAGTTAGAATTGGACATGGAACAACAGACTGGTTCCAAATAGGAAAAGGAGTACGTCAAGGCTGTATACTGTCACCTGCTTATTTAACTTCTATGCAGAGTACATCATGAGAAATGCTGGACTGGAATAAACACAAGCTGGAATCGAGATTGCCAAGAGAAATATCAATCACCTCAGATATGCAGATGACACCACCCTTATGGCAGAAAGTGAAGAGGAACTAAAAAGCCTCTTGATGAAAGTGAAAGAGGAGAGTGAAAAAGTTGGCTTAAAGCCCAACATTCAGAAAATGAAGATCATGGCATCTGGTCCCATCACTTCATGGGAAATAGATGGGGAAACAGTAGAAACAGTGTCAGACTTTATTTTTTGGGGTTCCAAAATCACTGCAGATGGTCACTGCAGCCATGAAGTTAAAAGACGCTTACTCCTCGGAAGAAAAGTTATGACCAACCTGGGATAGTATATTCAATAGCAGAGACATTACTTTGCCGACTAAGGTCCGTCTAGTCAAGGCTATGGTTTTTCCTGTGGTCATGTATGGATGTGAGAGTTGGACTGTGAAGAAGGCTGAGCACCGAAGAATTGATGCTTTTGAACTGTGGTGTTGGAGAAGACTCTTGAGAGTCCCTTGGACTGCAAGGAGATGCAACCAGTCCATTCTGAAGGAGATCAGCCCTGGGATTTCTTTGGAAGGAATGATGCTAAAGCTGAAGCTCCAGTACTTTGGCCACCTCATGCGAAGAGTTGACTCATTGAAAAGACTCTGATGCTGGGAGGGATTGGGGGCAGGAGGAGAAGGGGACGACCGAGGATGAGATGGCTGGATGGCATCACGGACTTGATGGACAACTCCTGGAGATGGTGATGGACAGGGAGGCCTGGCATGCTGCGAATCATGGGGTCGCAAAGAGTCGGACACGACTGAGCGACTGAACTGAACTGAATGAAGATAATGGTGATCCCCTCCAAGAGGGCGCATGCCCTACCCAGGTCTGCTGCACCCAGAGCCCCTGCCCCTGTGCCAGTCCACTGCTGAGCTGTTCCTCCACAGGAGACGCTCAAACACAGTTCTGTCTCAGTCTATGTGGGGTCTCTCGGTCCTCGTGTGCACAAGGTTTGTTTGAGCCCTCTGAGTGTCTCTGGCGGGTATGGGGTTTGATTCTAAACGTGATTTCGCCCCTTCTACCATCTTGCTGGGGTTTCTCCTTTGCACTTTGATGTTGGGTATCTCCTCCAAGTCGCTCTAGCACTACTCAGCCGCTGCTCCAGCACCTCCCATCTTGCTGGGGCTTCTCTGCCTTTGGACACGGGGTATCTCCTCACAGCCTCTCCAGCACCAGAATGCTGGAGTGGATAGCCTTTCCCTTCTCCAGGGGATCTTCCTGACCCAGGAATCAAACCAGGGTCTCCTGCATTACAGGCAGATTCTTTACCAACTGAGCTATCAGGGAAGCCCAATACTGGGAATTGGCCTCAAAGAAATGGAAACAAGCTGACCCTGTAACTGAAGGTTAACTGTACCTAAAACAATCAAGGTGTAGCTGGTCAGACCACTGATGACCAATTTCAAGATGACGGTCAGAGCTGATTGTGCTGTTTCTGCATGTAGACCCTTCCCTCAGCCTATAAAAGCTCTTGCCCACTGATTGTTGGGGTGGGGGTGGGGGGAAGGTGAGGAGTCAGCTTTTGAACAGGCGTCTGCCCTTCCTCCACCCCAGTTGCTGGCACCCAAAGTAAAGCAAACTTCCCTTTCCAATAACCTAGTCTCTTTAATGGTTTTTGAGCAGTGAGCAGCAGGCCCCCAGCCCTGACTTTCAGTTACACATTGGCATTAATAACCTTAGGGCTTTGAGTTTATCCCCAAATCACCAAAAGTTTCAAGAATCCCAAGGGGGAATTGTTTAGTTCTCAAACTGTCCCCCCAAACAGGTACCTGAGTCCAAAAGGCGCAGAATTCTCTCTCACAAACTAGCTGAAAGCTATTGCATTAATCAAGGCAACTTGTCCTTTTTCAAATGACACGCTTTCCTCTTTTTGTTTTCCAAATTTCCATTATATTCTATTTCTTTTCTTTCCATTTGTTCTGTTCTGTATTTCCCAGAGGAGTGCCCCATAATTTTCTCATGGACTAGATAATTATCAAGTCGAAATGATTTCTTTTTATGTAAATATCTTTCTAAATTGTTAACATCCTCAAGTTTCTCATTTAAATAATGACTAGAAATTGTTAAATTTAAGTTATGCATGCAGAAAGCATTTCATCATTGGAACACTGGAAAATCTTTGAAGGATATTGATTGGATTGCATTAAGAAATTGCTTTTCTTGTTTGTGTTTACAGAAAACAGAATATGCAATTGCAAAAGTGTTTTATCTTTGGACTTATCTCTCTCTAAATGTGTAGCTTTGAGCTCTGTATCTTTTGTGGCAAAAATTGTAAGGATATTAAGATTTTTAAAAAGATGCAAGTCAAATTTGATCATTGCCATTATTGTCTCAGAAGTCTTTGAAAACATCTTTTTTAGAGTTTAGATTTTTATGACAATATATTTGCCACAATTAGGAATAACTGAGAACAATCAAAGAAAATCAGAGCTCATAATTCAATTCCTTATTTGCCATCATGCGTCAAACCCCATAACGACTTAAAGGTTCTGGTATGTTTGTGTTTCCTGAGTTAAATACCCATTTGAATTCCCCTCTTGAAAGTCATTCAGTCATGTCCGACTCCTTGCGACCTCATGGAAAGTAGCCTGCACCAGTGTCCTCCGTCCATGGGATTTTCTAGGCCAGAGTACCGGAGTGGGTTGCCATTTCCTTCTCCAGGGAATCTTCCAGACCCAGGGATCGAACTCAGGTCTCCTGCATTGTAGACAGATGCTTTACCATCTGAGCCACCAGGGAAGTCCCTAAATGTCCTCAGACCTCTACAAAACTAGGTCACATAATCCACTCCCTAGGAATGAGAGTAAGAGATAAGGTGACTGTCTACCAATGAGGCTTGAGAGAGAGCCAACTAGGATTTTGACACACCTTGTAAGTCCGGGGAATGAAATAATTGCTGGAAATATACTACCTTTGTCTTCCAGAACTCCAACAAAAATAATGATAGCCTCCTGCTTGTAAAGCTTGTAAACTATAAAGGTTTATACCATGTGTCCACATCTTAAAATTTATTCTTTCTCATGGTAATTCTCTAAAGTAAGTATCATTCACCTCATTTTTAAAATATTTATCTATTTTTGGCTATGCTGGGTCTTCATTGCTGTGCAGGCTTTCTTCTAGTTGCAGCAAGCAGGGGCTACTCTCCAGTTCTGATGCACAGACTTCTCACTGCCTTTGTGTCATCTCCTCTTGCAAAGCCTGGGCCTCAGAGTGTGCACGTGCTTCAGTATTTGCAGCACGTGGGATCAGCAGGGGAAGTTCCAGGGCTCCAGAGCACAGGCTCAGTAGTTGTGGTGCATGGGCTTAGTTACCCCATGGCACGTGGGATCTTCCCAGATCAGGGCTAGAACCCATGTCTCCTGCACTGGCAGGCAGACTCTACCACTGAACCACCAGGGAAACCTTCATTAACCCCATTTTATAAGATACTGATTTAGTTTCTTAAATGACGGGCCTCAAAGTTTAATCCCAAGGTGGGAAGTGCTTTGGTGTTGTTATTGTTTTCTCTTCTACAACTTTGGCTCCACTTCTGGTGGACAGAACCCTAGACGATGCCCAGGCCACGTCTCAGCCTCCAGCACATAGGAATCTCCTCTGTGTGACTCACAGTATCTCTGCAGTCACTGGATAGGCAATTATAATATGAAAAGGGAAATTCCCCCCTCAAATGACTCTGTCTCCTCTATGACCCATTTGGGTACAGTTTTTGTGGTCAGCCGTTTTAAAATTCATACACTTAAATATTTAAGGGAATCTCAAATTATAAACTATTAAGATGTAGAATAAATCCCATATTCTCCTTTAATGATTGAAGTGAAAAGAATCAAATATCCTCTTCAACTCACTCACTATTGCATCCTCCCTCCCATTTCCTCTTCTGGTGAAGGGAATGGCTACCCATTCCAGTATTCTTGCCTGGAGAATCCCATGGACAGAGAAGCCTGGCAGACTACAGTCTATGGGGTCACAAAGAGTTAGACACAACTGAGTGACTAACACTTTTACATTCAAGGTTCCCTCTATCAGCCTGGTTATGATTCTTCTCATTCATTCTGTGGTTCCTCAGCTGAAGTTGAGTTCCCCTAAGTCCCAAGAAAAGTGGGGACTTTTCTGTTTTGGTCCCAGGACTTCTGCTGAGACCCTTGGAATAACTATTCTCTCACCTGTCATCTGGCCTTTGACTTGGCACCATCAAGTCTTCCCAGGGAAATAGCCAAAACTAATTGGCCTCTGATGGTTGGCATTCTACTTTTAGCCTTTGGTGGCTGGACTCTTAGAATGTCAGGCAACCTCTAGGATGAGGCTGAGAATTTCATCTTGTTCATTTTTATGTTTCTAGTACATAATACACTGCCTGACACCTAGAGGTTCTATAAACTTATATTGAATGAATGAAGAAATCTGTATCTTCTCACTTTATGGTGGAGAAATACTACAATGAGAAAGTCAAGCGAATTGGTCACAATATGTGGTTGTTACTGACAGAACCAGATGAAATAGATGAAATAAATAGATTTCATAGATGAAATCCAATCTATGGATTCCCATTCTGATGTGTACCTGTTTGGGTGTCCCTTTCAGTCACCTTCTCTGCTCCTATTCAATGCATTTCCAACAGACATATTTGCTTCACTTTTCATAAACTCAACAAGCTGGGAGCTGAGTGGCCTCTTCTGTGTAATCTCTCAGCCTCCTTTCTCCTAGAATCTATAATTTCTATAAAAGTCCTACCACTTTCACTGTAATACACCATGTTGTTGACAGCCCCATTTCCCGTGGTAACATGGTGTGTGGATGGGGAAAAATCATTTAACCCATCTCGGCTGCCATGATATGTTCACATCCTTTGTTACATGAATAGGATCAAAATTTTACAGCTTTTAGATTTTCCTGGTGGTCCCGTGGTTAAGAATCTACTTGCCAATGCAGGGGACATGGGTTCAATCTCTGGTCCAGGAAGATTCCACATGCTTCATAGCAGCTAAACCGATGTGCCACCACTACTGAACCTGTGCTCTACAGCCTGAGAGCTAACACTACTGAGCCCCACTTGCAGCAACTACTGAAGTCTGAGGGCCTAGAATCTGTGCTCCACAAGAAGAGAGCCCACCACAGTGAGAATCCCGCACACCACAACCAGAGAGTAGCTTCCACTCACCTCAACTAGAGAAAGCCCACACACAGCAATGAAGACCCAGTGCAGCCAACAATAAATCAATAATTTTTTTTTAAAAATTTACATCTTTCAACAAATTATTTTCACTAAAAAAATAACTATAATAAAATTTTGAACACTTCAGAGGATAGAAAATGAAAGCAAAAATCCTATTCCTCTCCACCCCTCAACACACACACTGATCTCCAGTGTTTCTTGCAAAATGTAAATGCTTTAACAGGGTCTTAAATGTGCTACCAGGAAACTGTCTTCTAAAACCAAGCATACACATACGTCTTTTAAAACAAAAAGCACATTGGCATTCACGCTCAAAAACTGCTGAATGAAGAAAACAAGCTTCAGGGTGATAAATAAGAAAGCAAGTTGAAGAGGTCATAACATTTAAGCAAATTTTAAAGGGCACACAAAATAATAATAATGTATTCATGTTACTTATAGATACGTGAAAAGGTATAAAAATAGATTAAACTCACAATTCTCAAGAGGTGAGAAAGGTGCAAGGGATAAGGAGTAAAGGACCTCAGATGTACCTGGAATTTTTTACATACACACTCATTGTAGGAAACATGATCAATGTTAAGAATTGTCAGTTTCAGGAGGGAACAAGATGGCGGAGGAGTAGGTGGATGTGGAGTACATCTCTCTCCACAGATACATCAGGAATACACCTTCAGACACAGAAGTGCATGCAGAACACCAGCTGAGAGTAGACAGGAGTACCTGACAAGCAGAAAAGTATATATAGAACCACGCAAAACTCGAGATCAAACCCTGAGCCTTTGGAGGTGGAGCACGGACTCCAAGACCCTAGACTACCAGAGAACTAACCCTAGGGAGTGAGAACTAACCCAAATAGTGAGAACTAACACAAGGGAAACCACTTGAATACAAGGCCTGGCATCACCCAATCACCAGTAGCACCGTGTGCAGGACACCCCATCTAAACAACAAACAAAACGAAACCAATCATCAGCAGGCAGGATCACCACCTCATTCAGCCTCACCCATCAGAGGAAAAACAAACAAGCAAGCAAACAAAACTCAGCACAAATCTCACCCTATACCAAGCCTACACAAACCACTGGATAAACCTCAGGAGAGCGAAAACCAAAGGGAAGAAAGAATTCCACCTTGAAGCCTGGAAAAAGGAGACCTCAAACACAATAAGTTAAAATATAAATAAATAATTAAAAGGCAGAGAAGTACTACACAAATGAAGGAGCAAACTAGAAACGCAGAAGTCCAAATAAATGAAGAGGAAATAGGCAAACCACCTGAAAAAGAATTCAGAATAATGATAGTAAAAATGATCAAAAACCTTGAAAACAAAATGGAGAAAATACAAGAATCAATTAACAAAGATCTAGAATTAAAGAATAAACATACAAACAACACAATTACTGAAGTTAAAAATACTCTAGAAGGAATCAATAGCAGAATATCTGAAGCAGAAGCATGAAATCCGTGAGCTGGAAGTTAAGTGGTGGAAATAACTTCTGAAGAGCAGAATAAAGTAAAAAGAATGAAAATAACTGAGGATAGTCTCAGAGACCTCTGGGACAATATCAAACACACCAACATTCAAACTATAGGGGTCTGAGAAAAAGAAAGGGTATGAGAAAATTTTTGAAGAGATTATACAGCAGAAAAAACCTTTGACAAAATTCAGCACCCAGTTTTGATTAAAATTCTTCAAAAATGGGTATAGAAGGAACTTACCTCAACATAGTAAAGGCCATATATGATAAGCCTACAACAAACATTATTCTAAATGGTGAAAAACTGAAAGCATTCCCCCTAAGATCAGGAACAAGACAAGGATGTCCACTTTCCCCACGATTATTCAACATAGTTCTGGAAGTCCTAGCCACAGGAATCAGAGAAGAAAAAGAAATAAAAGGAATCCAGATCAGGAAAGAAGTAGTAAAGCTCTCACTGTTTGCAGATGACATGATACTCTACATAGAAAACCCTAAAGATAGATAGTATCAGAAAATTACTAGAACTAATCACTGAATTTAGCAAAGTTACAGGATACAAAATCAATACACAGAAATCACTTGCATTTCTATATACTAACGATGAAAAATCAGAAAGAGAAAATAAGGAATCAATCCCATTCACCATTGCAAGAAAAAGAATTAAATATCTAGAAATAAACTTACCTAAGGAGACAAAAGAACTGTACACAGAAAATAAGACACTAATGAAAGAAATCAAAGATGATATAAACAGATGGAGAGATATTCCATGTTTCTGGGTAAAAAGAATCAATATTGTGAAAATGACTATACTACCAAATGCAATCTACACATTCAATGTGATCCCTATCAAATCACCAATGGCATTTTTCACAGAACTAGAACAAAAAATTTCACAATTCATATGTAAACACAAAAGACCCCAAATAGCCAAAGCAGTCTTGAGAAAGAAGAATGGAGCTGGAGGAATCAACCTTCCTGACTTCAGATTACACTACAAAGCTACAGTCATCAAGACAGTACGGTACTGGCACAAAAAGAGAAATAGAGACCAATGGAACAAGATAGAAAGCCAAGAAATAAGCCCATGCATCTATGGGCACATAATTTTTGACAAAGGAAGCAAGAAGATACAATGGGGCAAAGATAGCTTCTTCAATAAATGGTGCTGGTAAAACTGGACAGCTACATGTAAAAGAATGAAATTAGAACATTTCCTAACACCACACACAAAGATAAACTCAAAATGGATTAAAGACCCAAATGTAAGACCACAAATTATAAAACTCTTAGAGGAAAACATAGGCAGAACACTCAATGACATAAATCAAAGCAAGATCCTCTATGACGTACCTCCTAGACGTACCTCCTAGAGTAACAGAAATAAAAACAAAAGTGAACAAGTGAGACCTGATTAAACTTAAAAGCTTTTGCACAGCAAAGGAAACTGTAAGCAAGGTGAAAGGACAACCCTCAGAATGGGAGAAAAATAATAGCAAATGAAACAACTGACAAAGGATTAATTTCCAAAATATACAAACAGCTCATACAACTCAATGGCAGAAAAACAAACAACACAATCAAAAAGTGTGAAAAATATCTAAACAGACGTTTCTTCAAAGAAGACATACAGATGACTAACAAATACATGAAAAGATCTCAACGTAGCTCATTATTAAAGAAATGCAAATCGAAACTACAATGAGATATCACCTCACACTGGTCAGAATGGTCATCATGAAAAAAATCTACAAACAAGAAATGCTAGAGAGGGTGTGGAGAAAAGGGAACACTCTTGCACTGTTGGTGGGACTGTAATTTGATACAGCCACTATGGAAGACAGTATGGAGATTCCTTGAAAAACTAAGAATAAAACTGCCATATGACCAAGCAATCCCACTCCTAGGCATATACTCCAAGGAAACCAAAATTGAAAAGGACACATGTATCCCACTGTTCACTGAAGCACTATTTACAACAGCTAGAACATGGAAGCAACCTAGATGTCCATCAACAGATGAATGGATAAAGAAGTTGTGGTACATATACACAATGGAATATTGCTGCTGCTGCTAAGTCGCTTCAGTCATGTGTGACCCTGTGAGACCCCATAGATGGCAGCTCACCAGGCTCCCCTGTCCCTGGGATTCTCCAGGCAAGAACACTGGAGTGGGTTGCCATTTCCTTCTCCAATGCATGAAAGTGAAAAATGAAAGTGAAGTCACTCAGTCGTGTCTGACTCTTCGCGACCCCATGGACTGCAGCTCACCAGGCTCCTCCATCCATGGAGTTTTCCAGGCAAGAGTACTGGAGTGGGGTGCCATTGCCTTCTCCAAATGGAATATTACTCAGCCAGAAAAAGGAACACATTTGAGTCAGTTCTAATGACGTGGATGAACCTAGAACCTACTATACAGAGTGAAGTAAGTCGGAAAGAGAAAGAAAAATATCATATTCTAATGCATATATACAGAATCTAGAAAAATGGTACTGAAGAATTTATTTACAGGGCAGCAATGGAGAAACAGACCTAGAGAATAGACTTATGGACATGGGGAGAGGGCAGGAGAGGGTGAGATGTATGGAAAGAGTAACATGGAAACTTTCACTGCTGTAAGTTGCTTCAGTCGTGTCCGACTCGGTGCGACCCCAGAGACGGCAGCCCACCAGACTCCCCCGTCCCTGGGATTCTCCAGGTAAGAACACTGGAGTGGGTTGCCATTTCCTTCTCCAATGCATGAAAGTGAAAAGTAAAAGTGAAGTCACTACCATATGTAAAATAAGACAGCCAGTGGAAATTTGCTGTATGTCTCAGGGAACTCAAACAGGGGCTCTGTATCAACCTAGAAGGGTGGGGTGGGGAGGGAGATGGGAGGGAGGTTCAAAAGGGAGGGTATACATGTGTACCTATGGCTGATCCATGTTGAGCTTTGACAGAAAACAACAAAGTTCTGTAAAGCAATTATCCTTCAATAAAAAAGTAAATCCAGAGAAGGCAATGGCAACCCACTCCAGTACTCTTGCCTGGAAAATCCCATGGACGGAGGAGCCTGGTGGGCTGCAGTCCATGGGGTCACTAGGAGTTGGACACAACTGAGCGACTTCATTTTCACTTTTCACTTTCATGCATTGGAGAAGGAAATGGCAACCCACTTCACTATTCTTGCCTGGAGAATCCCAGGGATGGGGGAGCCTGGTGGGCTGCCATCTGTGGGGTCGCACAGAGTCGGACACGACTGAAGTGACTTAGCAGCAAAAAAATAAATTAAAAAAAAGAACTGCCAGTTTCAGGAGTAGAGTGAAACTTATTCTCTGTATAGTATTTATTTTTAATGTATTTTAAATACAAAATTTAAAAACAAAGTAGATTCATTCAACACATACTGCTCTGCATTGTACTCTTTCCATTTAACCACATGTATTGGAGGGTATTAATCATTCTAGCACACAGAGATCAACTTGGTTTTAAAATGGTTGCATATCACTGAACTGTATACCTAAAAATGGTTAAAATATGGCATGTTATACATGTATTTTATCAGAATTTTTAAACACCAAAAAATGATTGCATAGATGTATTTCTTTACATTGCAATCATTTTACCATGCGCCTATGGATGGACATTTATGTTGTTTGCAGATTTTTTGCTATTACAAATACTGATGTCATGAATCTGAACACACATGTCACAGGCATCTCACTGGAAAAAGATTTTTCTAAAGTGGCTTTAGCTAACCTTGGAATTTTGATATAAAATTTTAAACCATGGCAAATTTTTAGGTTACATTCATTTATAATTACAGAACTTAGCCAAGGTATTTCATTTACGGGTATTCTTTATGCCTGAGGGAAAAGCTGTCAGTCCCTTTCTAATATTTTAAGTTTAAAATTTGGTTCTTTTCATGATTTTGGTTAAAATTCCACTGTCAGAATTTGTTTTAGTGTTGGCTTAAGGCATAACCCCTGAGAGTCCATCTCCAGTTGTTTTTACACTTTATCATGAGTGAATTTATCAGCTCCTTTTCTAAGATTAGTTTTTCAAAAGTAAAATATAAATAAATAAATCTTGAAGACAGAAGATGTTACAAGGATGCAAAGAAAAATTTCTTCCAAACCGAGGCTGGGAGCCTGGAAGACAAACTTACCTCTTACAAAATTTTAGGTAGGACAGACCCTAATATTTCATAAATGTTCTCAGTGTATTGACACCAACCTGTCACTGTAGTCTCAAAGATTTAAAAATTATAGCGATGAAGACTTTAACATCTGTGCCAGCTGAATGTGAAATTCTGAGATTTCTGGTGCTATTAAAATTGACCTTTTCATTGTTGCTCTAAATTTTTTTCTGGGCTTTATCATTAGGGGCATTACATCAAGTATTTCTATTCAGTCTTATTTTTAGGTCTCCACATTCCACAAATATTGTAAATAATGGGATGAATATTTGCCTGGAAATTTGGGTGGATGCATATTTGCTGAGGCCAAGCACATGACCACATCCAAAGAGGAAGAGCATGATTGACAGTTACAAATTACCACTTACAAATTTATCTCTCTATATATGTGTGTAATATATACAACCCTGGAGCAAACACTGACCAGCATTTCCCCCTATACATGTACTGCGCGTGCATGAGTGCTCACTCACTAAGTTGTGTCCAGCTCTTTTGAGACCCCATGGACTGTACCTCACCAGGCTCCTCTGTCCATGGAATTCTTCTCCAGGGGATCTTTCCGACAGAGAATATTTGCAGACCTTGTTTTAAAAATATGGTGAGGAGGAGTGGTGCGTATCTTTTAAACAGAGAAGAGTGGAAACTAACTGACAAACAAATTAACAAAACAAACAACTCTGCTTGGGATGCCTAAATCTCCCCCACCCGGGACTACCTACCGAGCTTTGCTTCGCGTCAGTGTGCTGACTCACCCGAGTTTTCCTGCGGAGGTGGCTAGCCTTCACTCCAGACTCCACCTTCCTCAGCCACAGGGACTGCAGCTACTTCTTTTATTTATGCGTTTGTTTTCATCTGAGCCATTGCCGAGTCTACGGATCCTGTAATGTGGCTCTGCTCAGCAGCCCTGACAGCTGTGATGGAAACTGGATATCAGTGCTGATGAAGAGAGAAAATGAAAACAGAATCCCACACCTTAACACCCTTTGGTGGGGAGGGAGCCGGGATCCACTCTCACTATTTGGAGGCAGGTGTGAGCTTGGGATCAGGAACGCAGATATGATTTAATGAACATTTATTTTTGCATCACGTATCTCCTCAAAGATTTACATGCTCCTCTCACGTGCTGACTGAAGAAAGAGTTTTAAATTCGAGCTCTGATAAAACCTTTTTTTTTTAAGTACAGATGTTAAAGTCTGGAGCAGATAAATTCTTTTGTAGAAAAACTGGGTATATTGGAGCAAATAAACACGTTTTTAGAAAAACTGGGTATATGTACTATTTACATATAAATAACTCACCCCACATGCAGGTATGTATACCTCCGTGTATAATTTTAAATGACAGGCAGCAATTTAATGCAGAAGCTAGGGTTCATTAGTTCCCTGAGAAGGATTGATTCTCCATGGCTGGAATGGCGCATACAGCTCCCAGATCAGTTGTAATGAACTGAATCTTCCTTCAGAATACCTAATTAGTAACTCTTTCTTCTGCTCCTTAAAAGGATCTAGACATTTAAACAGATAAATGTTTGGAAATTCTGTAAACATGCCAGAAAGGCATGAAGACTTCATGTGCTTGGGCTCTGAAGGGGAAAAAAAAGAACATGGGAGAAGAGAACAGTTGATTCTGGGAAAATGAGGTTGTCACTGTTTGGCGTTAAGAGCGTCATTTTCTGGGTCATTTGCAGAATTACTTGGCAAAGTCTATGTGAAATACGTCCGTCAATGTATTTGATTGCCTTGGCTTTGCGGGACTTCCCTGGTGGCTCAGACAGTAAAGAATCTGCCTACAGTGCAGAAGACGCAGGGCTCAACCTCTGGGTCGGGGAGATCCCCTGGAGGAGGGAATGACGACCCACTCCAGTATTCTTGCCTGGAAACTTTTCACACTTGGCTTTGGAGCTGGATGACTGGCTTTTTGGCGCCCCTACTGGTAAACTGTGGGAGTCACTGGAGGACGTTTTTAACCTCACGGGTTTGTACAAATCTGCTTTTCACTGCGGTGGCATATAGACAGGATCACCCCGAAGAGAGATGCTGCCTCGTGTACTGGGAAGTTTCTACTCTGTTCATAAATGTATTGCGCTCATTGACCCTAGACCAAAAATAGGCATTTCTGGCAACCCTGTGAAGTGGACGCTAATTCAAACTTCTGTCTCAACTTTTCTTGGAAGTAACCATCATTTCAAAAATCCCACATGGCATAGACATTTAGAAAACAATCTAGAAAATTTTAATTACATTCCATCTCAAGGTGAATAACTGCCCCATTTCCCGTCACCAGCAGTACCATATATACTGAACGATGACAAACATTAACAAATAATAAGCCAAGAAAATAGAGATAACTAGATGGGCTGATGGTGTGAGGCAATAGATAATAATTCAGCATCTATAGCCCTTCAGAGCATAATGAACCTAACTGCATATACCATGTCAGATGAAGATTAAATGCTGTGGTCGAGGGTGGAGTGCTCACCAACTGGTAACAGAAGGGACCTGTCTTTCTACATTAAAATGATTTAGATCAATAGGAAGCAAGACTACCAGTCCTGGGATAGGATAGGGATTGACCTCTGAAAACAAGATATTTAAGAATTTTATGATAAGAACTTTCCTGGTGGCTCAAACAGTAAAGAATCTGCCTGCAAAGCAGGAGACTCGGGTTCAATCCCTGGGTTGGAAAGATCCCCTGGAGAAGGCAATGACATACCACTCCAGGATTCTTGCCTGGAGAATCCCCATGGACAGAGGAGCCTGACAGGATACAGTCCATGGGATCACAGAGTCAGACACGACTGACATACATATGATCTGAACTGAGATGACTTTGGCTTTGTCTCTAAATTTTCCAGGACACTACTTCAAGCAAAAACGTTAGTCTTTATATATATACAATATATATGTTACAATGTTTTACACTGTAAATCAACTATACTTCAATAAAAAATATAAAGAGTTAAAAGAACCAGGCAAAATTTAAAATATACACATACACATATGTGTGTGTGTGTGTGTATACATATATAAATATACGTATACATGATCAGTACATAGCCTATACATTAACTTAGTAACAAAAATTGCACAGTCTTTACTAATGAGAAAGGAATTTCACTTTCGGTAGTTTGATGGAAGAACATCCTTTCACGCTTTCTTTTCCGATGCTTCCTGTGTCACGGTCTATGTTTTTTAATTTGCAAGACTTAAAAGAGCATCTAGAATTACTGTCGATAGAACTGTCTAATTATTAAGTGATATAGAATTCTAACCAACGTAAGTTCCCTAAAGGATAAAACATGCAAAGCCGATAAAGATCAACCACTGTGGATAAAAGTGGAACAGAGATGAGCTGCATGACTAAACGGACTGATCTGCAGTTCATCCCGCCAGGCGCAGACCCTGGGATGGCTCCACGTTCAGTGTCCTGGTGCACGGACTCCCCACCACACCTCTGCACAGTCAGCAGTAGCATTTCATTTCACTGAAAGCAAAAGATGCAGAGGAATACTTGGCATGAGTGTATCAAAGAGTGAGCATCAGACTTTTGTATCAGGTCCAGAGGTGTGCTGGGAACAAGAATCAGAAGTTCAAAAGGAAAATCTTGATTTGCAGCATTTACCAGTTTTCATATTATAAATACTCCCACAATGCAGTGTGACTGGACATGGATTTGAGAAATACTAACAATCCGATCTCCGGAGCTGGTACAAGCATGCTCCAGCGTACCTCAGGCAGGTCCTTGCTAAGCCTTGAACCTTTTTCTGATTAACGGGTATGAAATGCTGTATAAACATGGGCCATTTTTCCAACCTTGTCCTGAGCAAGACATAGCAATGGAACTGTGTAAATGGTATATTTTTTAAAGCTTATAAATACACCGTTAGATACTGATGTGATTTTCCTGGGCTATATGCTAAAGAGAAAACATTCTAGGAAAAAATGGCTAAGATGGACATAATGTTTTATTGTAACTAAATTTTTAAACGATTTTCTTTTCATCGTGGACCATTTTTTAAATTCTTTATTGAGTTTGTAACAATATATATATTTTTTTAATGTTTTGGGTTTCTGGCTGAGTGGTATGTGCGATGTTAGCTTTCTGTCCAGGGATAAAACTTGCAGCCCCTGCACTGGAAAGCAGAGTCTTAACCTCTAGACTGCCAGTTGTTGCTGTTCTGTCACTAAGGCATGTCCAACTCTTTGCAACCCCATGGACTGCAGGACACCAGGCTTCCCTGGTGTCTTCACCGTTTCCCAGAGTTTGCTCAAACTCATGTCCATTGAGTCGGTGATGCCATCCAACCATCTCATCCTCTGCCACTCCCTTCTCCTGCCCTCAATCCTTCCCAGCATCAGGGTCTTCTCCAGTGAGTCAGTTCTTCGCATCAAGGTGGCCAAAGTATTGGAGCTTCAGCTTCAACATCAGTCCTTCCAATGAACACTCAGGACTGATTTCTTTTAGGATTGACTGGTTTGATCTCCTTGCTGTCCAAGGGACTCTCAAGGGTCTTCGTCAACACCACAGTTTGAAAGAATTAGTTCTTTGGTATTCAGGCTTCTTTATGATCCAACTCTCATCCATACATGACTACTGGAAAAACCATAGCTTTGACTATAGAGATCTTTGCTGGCAAAGTAATGTCTCTGCTTTTTAATATGCTATCTAAGTTTGTCATAGCTTTTCTTCCAAGGAGTCAGCATCTTTTAATTTTATGGCTTCCTCTTTTAATTTCGTGGTTGCAGTGGATTTTGGAGCCCAAGAAAATAAAATCTTTCGTTGTTTCCATTGTTTCCCCATTTAATTGCTATGAAGTGATGGGACCAGATGTCATGATCTGAGTTTTTTGAATGTTGAGTTTTAAGCCAGCCTTTTCATTCTTTTACCACCAAGAAAGTCCCTAACTAATGGCTTTTTTGAGCTGAATATTTTCCCTTGTATTTTTCTGTGAGGCTGAAGGAAGTCTCTTCTCAAACTGCAGCTGTCTTATTTAAGTAAGTTCTGCTCACCCAGGTGTCCTGTCCTTTGCTGACCACAATCAGGGAAGAACTGTAGTCCTGGTTCCCCTTAGTCTAGTGCTTCTTAATCTCCACTGCTCATGGACATCACGGGGAGCAGACAGAGGGGGAAGGTTTTCAAGTGTTGATCTGTTACTCTCATTTCAGATCATTTAAATCATAGCCTCTGAGGTGAGGTATAGGAATCAGGGTTTTTAAATGTGCTGTCAATAATTCTCATCCTCAACCAGGTCTGAGAAACACTAACCTATGATCTACTTGGTTGCATTTCTATCTTCAGTAATTTTCTTTTCACATTTAATGAGAAATATCTGAAGGAAGCCTGAGGCTGAAACAAACTGTCCATATCAGTTTTGCCCCTAAACTCTGAAATTGTCTCTGGGGCTCTGGGCAGTGACCTGCTTCTTTCCTTCTCAGCTCTGTCCTTTGCTCCTAAACCTTTTATCTACCTTTGGTCTGATAGAGATGGGGTATCGTGGAATGGGTCAGGTCACAACGGCCAGAATGGTGAGATCAAATAGACTTGTGGGCAGGTAGAGATCATGGATTTTACCGTGTCCAAGAGCATCAATAAAGGACAGTCAGAAGGGGATGCGAAGAACAAATGAAATTGGGAGATCAATTTGAAGTAACAGGAAATGAGGCATACACAGGGCAAAATGAAGTTGAGGATGAAATGAAGATTTAGGGTTTGTATCCAGACACGGCAATGGTTGGCTGCTCGACAATATCAGCCATTAGGGAAACGCAAATCAAAGCGTGGGTGAGAAACCGTTCCCTCTACTAGTTTGACTATTATGAATAAAGAAAGGAAGGAAAGAAGGAAGGATAGGAAGAAAAGAGAGAAAGGAAGGCGGGAAGGAGGGGGAGGAAGAAAGAAAGAAATAGGAAGAAAAGAAAGAAGGAAGGAAGAAAAAAGAGAGAAAGGAAGGAGGGAGAGAGGGAGAGAAAGAAAAAAAGAAGTTGGCAAGGATGTGGCGAAATCAGAACCCCCCATGCATAGCTGGTTGCTGGATGGATTGCAGTGCAGGCCTTGGAAGTCATGGAGGGAAGCTGTCCCCCTACCCAGGGGCCTCCCCAGGACTTCTGCCATCTCCAGAGGCCAAGCTCTTTCACCCAGCAGTCACAACAGCAAGGCCATTTTGGAATGAGTAGAAACCATCCTTAGAAACAGCTAGCTTTCACTGAACATGTATTCTCTGCCAGACTCTGTGGTAAGAGGCTTATGCAGGCATCTCACCCATTGCTTGAAAGAACCCTATGACATGGGACTGAGGGATTAGCAACTGAGATTAAATCAGAACACATTTGGCACATCTTTCCTTCTTGTTCCAAATCCTGTTAGCTTGTTTAGCTTGGTTGAGATTCTGATCCCCCCCCCTTTTTTTTATTCTCATGAGCAGTTGGGTCTTGAGAGAGCATCTGTATTTATTTATATTTAATAGAGATTTTTATCTATGTCTATATCTCACTATATGCATAATTATATATATAACTATATAGAAATACATATTTTACACATCCCAGTGCCTAACACAGCACCTGTCATACAACAGAACCTTCACTGATGAACAGAATATAATATATGAACATATACACTCATATATTCTCTGTCTGACTTATTTCAGAACTTATATATTCTCACCTATTCAAAAAAAATTAGACCATTAAGAGAATGGATTTCATTTTACCTTCCAAATTGACCCCCTTCGTCAAAGTTATACATGGATTAGAAGAAGGTGGAACATCTCTGACTCAGCAAGAAAATAAAGATAAATGAACTAGCTGTGCTGGTGAAAAAAGTTTTAGGATACCACATGGGGGCAATGTCCCTCAAATCTAGTATGAGCTTAAATCACATGACTTATTCCTGCAGGGAAATATTCACTGCTCACTTCTCCATGTCAAGAACCATCTGGGGTCTCTGGGGTTTCTGAGTGAGATGGACAAGGTCCCTACCCTGTGAAGGTTCTAATCTAGAATGTAAACATACAATATAAACAAGTTAGAAAAATCTAGAAACTGATCATTTCTATGGTTGAAGTAAATGGAGTGATGAGACAGGGGTCTGGCGGTAGAGGGGAGGATCTAGTTTAGATAAAGGATGTCCAGGAAAGGCTCCTCTGCGCTGTCTCCAAGTCCTGGCTGTTGTAAACAGCGCTGCAGTGAACACCGGGGTACATGTGTTGTTTTGAAATACGGTTTTCTCAGGGTATATAACCAGTAACAGGTTGCTGGGTCATAAGATAGTTATCTATTTTTCAGTTTTCTGTGGATGGGGTTGGACCTAGAGTCTGTCACACAAAGTGAAGTAAGTCAGAAAGAGAAAAACAAATATCGTATACGAAAGTGGAATCTAGCAAAGTAGTACAAATGAACCTATTTCCCGGGCGGGAATAGAGACACAGACATGGTGGATGGACGTCACAGGGCAGGGCAGGGAAGGGGGGGACGAACTGCGAGAGCGCGCTGACATGTATACACTACCGTGTGTGAAACAGAGAGCTAGTGGGAGCGGCTGCAAAGCGCAGGAAGCTTATCCCGGTGCTCTCTGGTGCCTAGAGGGGTGGGATGGGGGGATGCAGGGGATATTATACGTATAGCTGATACACATATCAGCTGTATACGTATACGTATCAGTATATGTATAGCTGACTCACTTCGTTGAACAGCAGACACTAACTTGATATTGTAAAGCAAGTATACTCCAGTTAAAAAATAAACAAACAAATCTTGGTTGAACAGAGAGAGACTATTCAAAAGGGAGTATCACAAGGGGAGAAGAGACAGTTTTCCAAGAGCCCAAGGCTCAAGGAAGAGTCAACATTGTCAACTCCCTGATGGAAGCCTCCGAGGGAAAGATTTTTAGCTCCATATAAACAAGTTTCTCGCAGAAGGCAAAGGCACCCCACTCCCGTACTCTTGCCTGGAAAATCCCATGGACGGAGGAGCCTGGTGGGCTGCAGTCCATGGGGTTGCTGAGGGTCGGACACGACTGAGCGACTTCACTTTCACCTTTCACTTTCACGCACTGGAGAAGGAAATGACAACCTACTCCAGTGTTCTTGCCTGGAGAATCCCAGGGACAGGGGAGCCTGGTGGGCTGCTGTCTATGGGGTCGCACAGAGTTGGGCATGACTGAAGCGACTTAGCAGCAGCAGCAGCAAACAAGTTTCTAAGAGCCAGCATTTTCTGAAGTTGAATGGGTGGTAGTTCCTGATGTGGGGACCAACCCCTGGACAAGGACGCTCTCCAGGTTAATCATGGGTCACAAGATTAGCTCAAGACATGGACCCAGAGGCCAGTCTGAACACAGGAATCTGTGGCTTTAAAAGCACAAGATGTTGAGAACGAAACCGTCCACTCCTGAAAGTACCTTCAGTGTGAGCTCACAAGTAGGCTTCCTCACCAAACCTAATCTCAAACCCAAGACGCAGCACTGTGTTTGAACGTCTCACTTCCCTGGCCTGTGAGTGAGGGCTCTGCCTACAGGTTCAGGGGAGGAAGCAGTGACTTCCCAGCCAAAGCAGGCAGGGACCCTCAAAACCAAAGGAGGAAAACAGAGGTGAAATGTAAGCAGGTAAACTGGGTTCTACATTGAGGAGCGGCATTTTGAAGGGCGAGGGTAGGCCTGTGAATCTGAGGCAAAGAGAAAAAAGAATAATTGCAGATTAAATGAGTGAAGAGTCAATGATGGGTTGGTAGGGTAGGAGCTGTGGACACTTGCCTACAAACTTCTGCCCATAGGAGCCTAGGAGCCGTCATCCTAGGTGGGCAGGGGACTCACAATCCAGGACTGGCTTTGTCCTGTTATGCCCTTGGGCATTGTATTCAATACTTAATTTATCCTCCTGGGCTTCTAGGTCTAGTCTCTCTGTCCAAATGCCCTAGATGGGATTAGATAATATCCAAGATCCCTTTCCAGGTGGCACAGTGGGTAAAGAACCTGCCTGCCAATTTGGGAGATGTAAAAGACAAGTTTTCAATCCCTGGGTGGGGAAGATCCCCAGAGCAGCAAATGGCAACCCACTCCAGTATTCTTGCTTGGAAAATTCCATGGACAGAGGAGCCTGGGGCTACAGTCCATGGGGTCACAAAGAGTTGGACACAGCTGAGCACCCATGAACAAACGGACATCTGTCAAATTTCTTTCAGATTCTTATTCTTCTAGAATATCAGCTATCACTGAATTTTAAAAGAAGCCTTATGAATACAACAGGATTTACGTGCCCCACTTCTCACTTCTTTTGTGAAGTGTTTTCCACTTAGATTTTCCAGAATTTTGGGTAATTTTGGTTTTCATTTACTTTCCTTGATTGAAAGAAATTTTATGAGCTACACAGACTTCATTGTGCAATTTTGTTGTTTGGTTCTATAGTCAATAAAAGGAGTTAAATACTGAAAAACCCCAATTTGAGTTTTGTCACTAAATATATTTAAACATGTTCTATTTAGATTTCCAAGAAAGAACTCATGAAAATACCTCCTGTATTCTCAAGAAAGTATTGAATTTTAATTAAATATGGAATTTGGCTTCATGTCATGCATAAAGGGATAAAGCCACATCATAGAAAATTAAAGGGCTAATTTGGAAAAAAAAAAAAAAAACCTCTCAAAGTATTTTAGTTAAAACTTCAGCTCAGAACTAAATACTGCTTAATTCCTTTAGATAACCCAAGAATGATTAAATAGTAATTAAGAAAGTTGATTTTAGGAGTTTGCACTTTGAAGACTCTGTTAAATGGATTTCAATGATCTTCCCTTGAGTATACACAGACAGTTTTAAATGTTATACCTCAACTAGTTGACTCAACAAGTGAGTTCCTATTATCCACCAGGCTAGATCCCAAGAACACAGAATGAGTGCAGCTGGTCTCTGCTATCCAGGCATTTACTCCTCATCTGCTCCAAGGAGACAGCAGGAAAATGGCTCAGCTGGTTGGCTGTAGAGTGATTATCTGGGTCAGACTCCAGCTTCACCTTCACTAGCTGCAAAGCATTAAGCAAGCTGTCCATTCATTCAGAGTTTAGCATCTTCACCTGCAGAAGAAAAAAGAAGAAGCATAGAACCTCAAAAAGAGTGTTCTGCCTGGAATATTTGAAATAGTATTGAGAGTATGTTAAATATCTAGAATATGCTTGTGAAGAATATTTTGCTGTGTCAGCTTGGTTAGGCTCCACTCCCCAGTGACTCAATCAAACACTAATCTAGGTGTTATGGTGAAGGTGTTTGGTAGATGTGGTTAAACTCCATAATTAGTTAACTTTCAATATGAGAGATTATCCTAGGTGATCTGGGTGGCCCGGATTCAATCAGTTGAAAGACCTTAAAATCCAAGCTGAAGCCTCCCTGAAAAGAAGAAATTCTGCCTATGGATAGCAGTGCAGGAGAGCCCCAGCCTGCCCTTCCTGATGACTAGTCACTGGAAAAGACCCTGCTGCTGGGAAAGATTGAAGGCAGATGGAGAAGAGGGTGACAGAGGATGAGATGGCTGGATGGCATCACTGACACAATGGATGTTAACTTGGGCAAACTCCAGGTGAGGGGCAGGGAAGAACGCTGTGCTGGTCCGTGGGGTCAGACACGACTTAGCAACTGAACCCCAAGAAGAGAAGACACGTAGCTTACATATGAGAGAAAGAAAGACTACTTACTTCCTCTTTCTCCCCCTTCCTTCCCTTCCTCCCTGCATCCTGGTTATTCAACTATTTTGTGATCCACCCATCAGGCTTCCAGTACATTCTTTCATTATCTACTGCTTAAATTTATTGGGTTTGTTTTCTCTCCTTGCAACGAGAGAACATTAAGTGATACCCTAGGATTTGGCCTTGAGTTCCCCTCTCTCCTCACTGCACATGACCTTATGGGCATTCCACCTACTCCATGACTTCAGCACACTCCTCACTTCTCTCTTTAACCTGGAACTGTCTCATGAGCTCTGTACCTGCATGCGGAATTGCTTAACTGCTTTTCTCTTAGATGGCTCCCAGGCACCCAGAACCCAACCTGTCCCTAAATGAACTCATGTGCTTTCTCCCTAAATCTGCTCCTCCTCCTCCTCAATTCTCTAATTCGGTGACTGACACCACTATCCACTGAATCGCTCAAGCCAAACACACCACCCCTTTGCCCTCAGTAGACTAGCAATTGCTCGGTCCTGTTGATTCCCATTCTTGGTATCTGTCATATCCATTGACTTCTCCAGACCCCTTATTCCTGTCCCAGACCCTCAAGGTGGCCTGGAATATTGTGATCATCCCCCAGCTTTCATTCATTCTCATCTCCCTCTCCCTCTTCATCTGTTTGCTATCATCCACACATCTGGGCCTTGTTTCTAAAGCAATCCCCAATTAATTATCTCCCCTTTTTTAGTCCTTCTCTCCATATATGACCCACATCAATTGGCACACTCAGCATGGCAAACCTCTGCCTGATTTCTCCATCCCTCTTTACTCATCATAATCCCTAAACTCTAATCATGTTGATCCAAGTGCACTTCATTGGATCTGTTCTCTGCAGCCCTTCCAGCCCGTCTGTGTCTCTGCTGCTAATTGCCCAGAATGCCCTCCCAACTCACCCCCAGTCATCTGCCTATATTAAATAGTTTCCATTTTTCATTTGTTTCATAAAACCACACTGTAGTGAATATCCTCACCCCCATTCTTCTGAGCATTTGTCTATTTCCTTCATTTAAATTATCAGCGGTGAAAAGGTCAGGTCATTTTCACTTTAGGTATGAACTTCAGAGCAAACCTACTCTTGGACCTGAAATGAAAATGGCCCAAGTGTAGGTATGCTCATTTAAAAATTTTAAACTTATTTGTACACTGCTTTTAACAAAGATTGAACCAATCCTTCCTCCCTTCTCAATGTGGGAGTCCCTCTTCCCTCCTAGCCTATCAGTAAGTCATCATTCTTCACCTTTGCTAGACAGATAGCTTTAAAAAAAATCTACTCGCATTATTTTTTCAAAGTATGTTTTCAGATTACAAAAGTCATGCATTCTCATTGCAAAAACACCAACATACAGGCTGTTATGAGTTAAACTATGCTATCCCTCCAAGATATAGTTGAAGCCCTAATCACTGAACCCCATGAGTGTGACCTTATTTAGAAAGAGGAGCTTTGAGGATGTAATCAGTTTAGATGAGATCATACTGGATGGGGTTGAGCCCTAAATCCAATAACCAGTGTCTTTACAAAGAGAAAGAGATGTGAAGACACATGCTGACACAGGAGAGAAATCCCAGTGAAGGCAGAGGTAGAGGTCAGAATAATGGGTCTGCCCCTAGGACTGCAAGGAGATCCAACCAGTCCATTCTAAAGGAGATCAGCCCTGGGATTTCTTTAGAAGGAATGATGCTAAAGCTGAAACTCCAGTACTTTGGCCACCTCATGTGAAGAGTTGACTCATTGGAAAAGACTCTGATGCTGGGAGGGATTGGGGACAGGAGGAGAAGGGGAGGACAGAGGATGAGATGGCTGGATGGCATCACTGACTTGATGGACGTGAGTCTGAGTGAACTCCGGGAAGTGGTGATGGACAGGGAGGCCTGGCGTGCTGTGATTCATGGGGTCGCAAAGAGTCGGACACAACTGAGCAACTAAACTGAACTGAACTGAAGGCAGAAATGCCAAGGTTTGGCAGCAACCCCCAGAAGCTAGAAGAAAAGAGAAAGGATCTTCCCCTAGAGCCTTCAGACAGAGCATGGCCCAGCTGACTCCTGGACTTCAGACTTCTAGCCTCCAGAACTAGGAGACAGTATATTTTAAGCCACCCTTTGGTGGTTGGTGGGTTTTTTGGTTTGTTTGTTTGTTTGGTTGGTTGGTTGCTTAGTTACAGCACAGCGTTATCTAGTTTCCGGGCCAAGAATCTTACCTGGACCCCCAGCATCGAGAGGATGGAGTCTTAGCCACTGGACCACCTGGTGGTTGCTTTAAAGCACCCAGTTTGTGGTATTTTGTTGTGTCAGCCCTAGGAGATGAATATATAGGCCTAAAGAGATCATCACGTTGAAAGTGTGATAAATGTTCTTCACGCAGATCCCGTGAATCTCGTTTAAGATTAGCCCCCTCCATGAAGCATCTTCCTCCGTGCTTCCACCGGACAACGGTGTGAAGCAAAGAGAACGGGGCGGCCGGCTCCGTCAGCAAGGGCAGCCGGTGCCGCCGTGGCCACGAGGTGGCGCTGCTTCTCCAGCGGCTGCCGCTGTCCCTGACCTTGGGGGGCGGGGGGAGCTGGGTTGAAAGCTCCCAGTCCTGGGAGGCTGCTGGGCGGGTTCCACCCTCCCTCACTCTTGTGAAGCCGCCGCCTTAGAAGGAAAAGATATTTGGAGACCTAGGTCCTGCCTCTTCGCCTGGAGCCTCTCCTGACTCACTGGGTTCAGGGGTGTCTCTCCGAGACCGGCCTCACCGGGGCTGAGCAACCTGCACTCAGCAATCTACAACTTAAACCTGCCCAGGCAAACGTTCACGATCGTCCTGGCCAAACCCGGGGAGCCTGCTTCAGTTGCAGGAACTCTGAGCTGCAAACCTCTGCCCACCTCCTGGTTAGATCTTCCCTCCCCCAGGGTACAGGAGCGCCCCTCTCTCTTTCTTAATTCTTCTCACAGAAAGAAGGGTACTTCTTTCAGTGTGCAAAAACCCCACCAGTTTGGGGGAACTGAGCAAGTCTTCCCTCCTAAAAAATAAAAATGGGTAGGGCAGAAGACTGAGAAGCGCGGACAGGCGGAAGGGTCAGACTTTAAAAGGAGAGAAGGAGGCTGGGTGTGTAGATGCTTTTGGAGGAGGAGATCTGGGGCCAGTTTCCTTCCGTATTTCATGATGAAACGGTGCAAAAGCAAGGCGGAGAACAGTACCTGAGGGTCAAGCACACTTGCAGAAAAGGGGAACCGTGGTGGGAGAGGCCTTGTGAAGGTGAGGGCCCACCGGTACGTTGGAAACCAGTTGTTTGCTCACTTGTGTATTTAAGAAATGTTTATTGAGCATCTGTTATGTGACCACACTGTTTTAAAAGATGAGCATAAGGAATTCGCTGGGAGTCCAGTGGTTGGGACTCCGGGCTGTCCCCGAGGAGGGCTCAGATTCAATCCTCCAAGGAACTAAAATCCCACAAGCCACTGCAAGGCCATGCCCGAAAAAAATAAACGGTTAAAAAACAAAAAGACATGCAGATATACCAATGAACAAGTAGAAAAAAAATCCAAGCCCTTGGGAAGTATTCTAGTTGGAGAGGGGGACTAATAAAAAAGAATAAGCGTGACAGATTAGTAAGAAGAATGGAACCTCTGATAGGTGATGGGTTTTGTGGAAATGCTAGATCAGGATAAGGGAAATCAGCTTATCATGGGGTGGGCGAGCTGTGACTTCAGATGCCACATCAGCTCTTCAGGGAAGTCCTCACTGTGCTGAAAGACTTGAAGGGAGTGATGGAGTTGTCTGTATTGCTGTTGGTGGGTGATGGCTGGTAGAGCGGTGGGGGCCAGTGACCCAACAGAGAGAGCAGTCAGTTAGCTGCCTGGCCTGTTAATGTTGTCCTTAGAGAACGTGGGAAAATGAGATGGTTCTGGCAAGACGGTGCAGTGCAGCTGCAGCAGAGGAGTCACAGAGAAAGAAATGGAAGGATTTCAAGCGTGGTTCAAGAAACTGTGGGTAGGGAGTGATTCTGCATTCCACATACCCAAGGAGGGGGGAAGGAACTGGGAGGTCTTGCCAAGAAGGACAGGAGACTTAGTTGAAGTGGTCAGCGTAAGAGAGGTGGGGAGATTCTGTGGATAAGCTGAGGGTGTCTGGGTTAGAATCTGAGATGCCGCTGGTAGAATAGATCAAAGTGATGACAAAATCAAGACTGTGGCTTTGGGAGTGCCCTGAAAACGACGTTGGTGTGGGCAGACACCCAGGGCATCCCCGAGTCAACCACCCTACTTTTGCACTCTTCTGAAAGGGTGGCCAGATTATACTGAGCAGTGTAGGAAATTTCTCCCCTGCCTTGGCAACAAACACACCATAAAATTTTACATGCTTCCTAAAGCAGTTTGGGATGTGTGGATGCCTGCTAGCAAATTTTATGCGATGAACACATTTGCACTTACAAATGTTGAGGGCCTTAAATTCCCCACGTAGTCACCCATTTCTCTCATCAGAGATGACTTATTTTGTTCTCTTCTAAGAGGGCAAGGTGTGTCTGTGTTTATGTAAATCTCCGTGAGAGGCAGTGTGGGGGTGTTGGGTTTGAGGGCACAGTAAGACCGGTGGAGCAGAAGGTTGGCAGTGACTTGAAGAAGGGTGTCACTGGGAGTGGCAAAGCGGAGGGTGGAAGTCTTATCCAAGACGTGTGTGGAGGGAGATGTGGGTCTAGTCTCCTTCATCTGGGAGTGGTTTCCCTCTTGCAAGTTGTCTTACTTTTCTCCACCGTAAAGCTGGTCTCGCCTCCGCTCAGCTTGTGAAAGAGGAACCGTCATTGGGAGGTAGTGATGCACGTGACTGGGTGGAAAGGAAATGAACAGTGATGAGTCATTCGCTCACAGGCTACTTCAGCAGACACTGAACATCTCCTAAGAACTTGGAGACACGTTGCGGATGTGAGGGGCATGTCGGTGGACACAGTAGGGGCCTGCTCTTTGAGAATTGCCTTCCTTTAAGGGGAGACAGAGGATGAGATCGTTGGATGGCATCACCAACTCGATGGACATGAGTTTGAGTAGGAGTTGGTGATGGACAGGGAGGCCTGGCCTGCTGCAGCCCATGGTTTCGCAGAGTCGGACACGACTGAGTGACTGCACTGAACTAAACTGAAGGGGAGACAGAAGCTACATAAGAGAGGTAGTTTGGAGAGGTTGAGCTCGAGGGATTGGGGAGCTGATAAAGGAAAAAGGGGCTTCCCAAGTGGCGCTAGGGGTAAAGAACCTGCCTGCCAGTGCAGGAGACTAAGAAACGCAGGTTCAATCCCAGAGTCGGGAAGATCCCCTGGAGGAGGGCATGGCAACCCACTCCAGCATTCTTGTCTACAGAATCCCATGGACAGAGGAGCCTGGTGGGCTACAGTCCATAGGGTTGCAAAGAGTTGGACACGACAGAATCAACTTAGAACGATTTAATCTAATTAAGTTCATTTATAAATTAAGTGCAATTACGAGATTAACAACAATAACTAATAATAAAATAGAACAATTATAACAATATACAGTAATGAATGTCGTGTGAATTTGGCCTCTGTGTCTCTCAAATATCTTATTGTACTCTGCTCATCCTTCTTGTGACAATGTGAGATGACAAAGATGCCTCTGTGATGAGGATTTAGGCCCTGTGACACAGTATAGGTTACTACTGACCTTCAGAAGGAGGACCATGTACTTCTGGTGATCCTGAGTCAATGAGCCATGACGATGTCAACAGCTGCATGTCAGGAGCGGGTGATTTCAAATGTTGAGGATCCGAGGTGGGATGGGGCAGGATGGTGTGAGATTTCATTACACTGCTCAGAATTGTCAACAACGATCCCCAGCCTTTTTGGTTCCGGGGACTGGTTTCATGGAAGACAACTTTTCCACGGACCTGGGATGGGGGGATGGTTCAGTAAATGACATTTATTGTGCACTTCATTTCTGTGATTATTATTACATCAGTTCCACCTCAGATCATCAGGCATTAGACCCACTGGGGACCCATGTAATTTAAAGTCTATGAATTGTTTATTTCTAGGGTTTTCCATTTATTATTTTCAGACCACAGTTGATGGTGAGTAACTGAAACCACAGAAAGCAAAAACCGTGGATAATGGGGACCACTGGGCACATTCTCAACTATGCCCACATCTGTGAAATTGATGTCATAATAGCACTATTTTATTGAGATGTTTTGAAGATGGACTGACATAATAGTTATAAAGTATCTAGTGACTGATATAGACCAAATGCCCAGGAGATGTACCTGTAGTTACTATTATTGGTGTTCAAAGAAGAACCTCAGAGATAGGAATGGGACAGGGAAGCGATGGTTGCAAGTGAAATAAATGAGATTAGTTTCGTTCATAAGTACCCCTGAGAAAACTTCCTTCATCAGCATGACAGGCTACAGAATTTGTGGGGTCCAGGGCAAAGTGGAAACACAGGGCACAAGAAAACTCATCGATGTCGCTAATTATTAGAGGAATGCAAGCCAAAATTACCTCACACTAGTCAGAATGGCCATCATCAAAAAGTCTACAAATAATAAATGCTGGAGATAGTGAGAAAAAAAGGGAGCTCTCCTACACGCTGTTGGTGGGAATGTAAATTGGTATAGCCACTATGGAGATCAGTATGGAGGTTCCTTAAAAATTTTTCTAATAATTAAAAACAACCCTAAAAGTAGAGTTACCATATGGTTCTGCAATCCCACTCCTGGGCATATATTCAGAGAAAGCTCTAATCTAAAAAGATACGTGCTTCTCATTGTTCATTGCAGCACTGTTTTCAATAACCAAGACATGGAAACAACCTAAATAAATGTTCATTGACAGATGAGTGAATAAAGGTGTGGTGTATATGTGTGTGTGCGCGTGCTCAGTTGCGTCTGACTCTTTGCAACCCCTTGGACTCTAGCCAACCAGGCTCGTCTGTCCATGAGATTCTCCAGGCAAGAATACTGGAGTGGGTGTCCATTTTCTTCTCCAGGGGATCTTCCTGACTCAGGGATCAAGCCCAGGTCTCCTGCGTTGCAGGCAGAATCGTTACCAGCTGAGCCACCAGGAAAGCCCAAGAATAGTGGAATGGGTAGCTTATCCCTTCTTCAGAAGATCTTCCAGACCCAGGAATTGAACCAGGGTCTCTTGCATTACAGGCAGATTCTTTACCAGCTGAGCTACCAGGGAAGCACATATATATTTATAGGAAATATACATATATATATATGAATACTACTCATCCATAAAAAGAAATGAAATAATGCCATTTGCAGCAACCCGAATGGACCCAGAGATTATCATTCTAAGTGAAATAATTCAGAAAGAGAAAGACATACTATATGATACTGCTTGTATATGGAATCTTTTAAAAAATGATGTAAATGAACTTATTTACAAAACAGAAATAGACCCACAGACATAGATAACAAACTTACGGTTATCGAATGGGAAAGGGTGGAAGGGATTAAATTAGGAGTTTAAGATTAACATATACACACTGCTATATATAAAATAGACAACCAATAGGGACCCACTATATATCACAAGGAAGTATACTGGGTAGTAACCTAAAAGGGAAAAGAATCTGAAAATGAATATGAATATATATATATATTTATATACACACGCACACATACATCTTGTTGTTTAGTAGCTGAGTCATATCTGACTTCTTTGCCACCCCATGGACCATAGCCTGCCAGGCTCCTCTGTCCACAGGATTCTCCAGGCAAGAATACTGAGTGGGTTGCCATGCCCTCCTCCAGGGCATCTTCCTGACCCAGGGCTTGAACCCATGTCTCTTATGTCTCCTGCATTGGCAGGCGGATTCTTTACCACCTGGGAAGCCCAGTAGGGTGGTACCTGGTGCAACTGAAAATGCTCCACAAACCAGAGCCCTGGGACATGAGTGATGCAAAAGTTTAAAATGTTTACACAGCTTTCTCCAAGTCACTGTTAGTGGGATTACTATAACTGGACACCTGGTCACCTCAACTTCTGGTCCTGCATTTTTAACTAGTTTGCAAGGTGAATACAATTTGGATATGATCCTGGTCTCTCTACTTGGGTTCATGTGGCATGTTATTAATGTAAGAGTTATCTTTCTTTTGGCTAGAGGGGGGTTGACACTTGACCTTAGTTTTCTTTGAATGTGAAATGCAAGTCCATAATATCAAGCATTATGTATATTTTTACATCTGTGTAGCATCTTGTTTGAAATGTAAGTGCCCAGAGATACTGGCCTACGTTGCCGTTTTCTTTCTTTCCTCCCGTCCTTCCTCTCTCCCTCTCTCCGTTCTTCCTCCTTTTCTTTCTTTCTTCCTCTCTGTCTGCTTTCTTCCTGTCTTCTTTCTCCCCTTTCCTTTCTTCCTTTTTTTTTTTTTTTTAAGCATGCATGCTCTGTCGCTCAGTCATGTCCAACTCTTTGCGACCTCATGGACTATAACCACCAGGGTTCTCTGTCCATGGAACTCTCCAGGCAAGAATACTGGAGTGGGTTTCCATTTCCTTCTCCAGGAGGCCTTCCTGACCCAGGGATTGAACCCGCGTTTCCTGCCTTGACAGGTGGATTCTTTGCCACTGAGACACCTGGGAAGGCACCCCCCACCCCGACCACCACCTTTTTTTAAAGAATGTCTAGCAAAACACACACACACACACACAAAACAAAAACTTAGTATATGCTTTGCATACAAATGAGTTTAGCAAGTGTAAACTTTGGGTGCACAGCCCTGGCTCTTAGCTAGGAATGCTTTTGCCCTCAGGCCCCGTTTGGTAATGTCTGGAGGCATTTCTCGTTGTCACAATTGGCCGGGGTGGGGGATCCCTACGGGCATCTAGTGGGTAGAGCCCACTACATCCTACATCCTCCAGTGCTCAGAACAACAAAACATGATCCAATGCTGAACAACGACAAAAAAAAAGAGTCCAAAAAAAAAAAGGTCCCAAATGTCTATATCTCCTGAGATGGAGAAACCCTACTGTAGAGGAAGAGGAAGAAACATGGAATCAACGATCAAGATTCTGGATCTCTGATTAAGAAGAGAAAAAGGTCCTGTCACCCGTTCAGCATCTCTTCTGGGATCCATGATGGGATAGAGGGAGTTGTTTCTGCAGCAGTGGGTCCCAGGGTGTGTTTCACCCCAGTGGTCAGGAAACCACAGCACAAAAAGAAAATGAACTGGTGCAAAGTCAGAAAATGGTCATAAATGTGTAAAGGTTTCCCATATGTTTTGTATCTTAGGAAGTGTACTTTCTCCTGCCTGTTCTGGGTGAGTCCAGACATGCCCGCCAAGGCAACCCCCAGGCTTGGCTTCCAGTTTGCCTTGTGAATGGAGAGACCGTGTATGTGCTTGACTCACTGTGAGAAGCAGCACTGAAGCAGACTCAATTTCCTACAAAAAGGGGAGACATAAACATAACTTTAATGATGGTATCAAGAGTTAAGGAATATCCATTTCGGGGCATGCCAACAGTATCTAACCCTTCACTGATCTCAATTGCCATTTATTAATCTTCTTAATTAACACTATTTTTGATTTTTGCCCAGAGGGAAAAAGAAAAGGGAAAGAAAAAGAGAAAGCATAAGATGATGGAAGAGACACTCCACAGTGATATGGACTTGTATGAGAACACAGGTGATTTATCCAAGCAGCAGGTTCCCTGGTGGTTAGTCTTATAAATTTCTTCCAAATGTACTCTCTTGTGTAATTATTTTTAAAATAAATTAATTATTTAAATTGAGATAAAGATAAAGTTAGGATTAAATTGCTGCATCTACTCATAATCTCATTTTCAATTTTGACGTATATTTGTCCTCAGTAGGGGTTGATTGTCCCAGTTTAAAACCCTATCTGCCAGGAATATAAGAAACTGCTTGTTTCTCTAAACAAAACTGGCTTTTATTATCAACCTTAAATTTTTTTTCAACATGACTTTGTAAGTGATAGCTCATTTTGTTTCCATTTGCATGCTTTTTTTCTCTTCATATAGATATTGGCCATTTATCTTTCTTCTCTTCTGAATTACCTATTAATGTCTTTTGCCCACTTCTTCTGGTGTTATCTTTTCTGTTGGAAAGAGTTCTTTGCACAGTAAGGATTTTTCCCCCTTTCGTAAGTTTTTTCTTCTTCTCATGTTGCAGATTTTTAATGGTATTCTAGATGGGGGCTTCCCTGAGAGCTCAGTTGGTAAAGAATCCACCTGCAATGCAGGAGACTCCGGTTCGATTTGCTAGGTCAGGAAGATCCGCTGGCGAAGGGATAGGCTACCCAGTCCAGTATTCTTGGGCTTCCCTTCTGGCTCAGCTGGTAAAGAATCTGCCTGCAATGTGAGAGACCTGTGTTTGATCCCTGGGTTGGGAAGGTCCAATGGAGAAGGGAACGGCTACCCACTCCAGTGTTCTGGCCTGGAGAACTCCGTGGGCTGTATGGTCCATGGGGTCACAAACAGTTGGACACGACTGAGTGATTTTCATTTTCAATAGATGTCTACAGCAGTTATGTACATTTATTATGAAACTTTCATACCTTTTGCTTCAGTACGTGTTATCAAAAATTTGGCCAATTTATCACTTATTTGCTTATTCATTCATTCCTTTATTCTAGAAGCAGAAACCAAATGCTTTCTATGAGTCAGAGGAACCACCAACACCACTGCTACCATAATAATGACAACAACAAAATAAAACATGGAACAAAATCCTTAGGAATAAATATAAAATAAAATGTGCAGGATCATTTTAAAGAAAATACTAAAATTTAGCTGAAGTACACAAAAGAAAGAAAGATGCCCTGGAGAAGGAAATGACAACCCATCCCAGTATTCTTGCCTGGAAAATTCCATGGACAGAGGAGCCTGGTGGCCTGCCATCTATAGGGTGGCAAAGAGCCAGACACAGCTGAGTAACTGAGCGTGCGCGCACACACGCGCACACACACACACACACGCGCACACACACACACAAGAAAGACTGAATAAATGGAGATATACTATATTTCTGGATGGGAATAGTTACCTTATAAAGATGTTAATTCTTATGTTATTTAAAAATTAAAACTTTATAAGAATAAATACATAAAATATCTAAGGAAAATTATATAGAAAATGGTAATAATAGATGATCTGACTAATATGATATTAAAACAGATTATACTTTCTCGGTATTTAAAATAATTGGGAAAAGAATTATTAAATGGTAATAAGACAGCTGATTAATTATTGTGGGGAAACGCTAAAATTTTATAGTATATTTATAAGATATAAAAATATTATGTTTTATGCCAAATTAAATTCTAGAAAGACTTATGGTTTTTACAAATATTCCAATGTTTCCCTGGTTTTCCTGGCTCTAAGGTTTTCCTGGCTCAGATGGTAAAGAATCTGTCTGCAGTGCTGGAGACCAGGATTCAGTCCCTGAGTCAGGAAGATTCCCTGAAGAAGGGAATGGCAACACATTCCAGTATTCTTGCCCGGAGAATTCTGTGGACAGAGGATCCTAACTGGGGTCAGAGTTAGACACGACTTAGTGACAGTGCACACAAATATTGAAATTATAAAGTTACTGAAAGAAAGTGTAAAGTACAATATCAAAGAAAGAACAAAATCTACTATATAGAAATCTGATGGCATGAAACTGCAAAAGATTTCTGTAACAACAATATCAAATTAAAATAGACGTTATATAGAAAACGTGTGTGTGTGTGTGTGTGTGTGTGTGTGTGTCTGTAGCATCTGTACACAGAAGGGTGGAATAGAAATCTGCAATATCCCAAATACATAAAGCACTCTTCATATCTTCAATAAGAAAAACAAACCTTTCATAGAAAAACAGGCAAAGGACATGAATGGACAATTCAGTAAAGAAAATACGAAGAAACTATACATACTTAGTTAAATATTAAACTTTGGTGGTAATGGAAGAAATGTAAACAGGCCAGCAAGGACCAGAATCACAACGTTAAAGACCATGTGAGAAACACACTCACGCCCACTACCGTTGAGGCTCCTGATTAGGACTGATTTGAGGGGATACAGGTGAGCTGCCCTGAACTTAGCCGATGAAAACAACAAACATTTTCTCACAAGTTCCTTGGGAATCTGGGTGCAACTTAACTGGGTCCCTTAGCCCAAGAACCCTTTCAAAGCTGCAGCCATGAGCCTGGCTGGAGGAGTGAGCCATCTCAAGGCTCCACGACCGGGAGGACCCACCTCCCTGCTGGTAATCGGTTCTTTCTGGTCAGAGACGTCAGTCTAGGCCACATTCAAGCTCACACACTTCACGACAAAAGAACCAAAAGTGAGGATCACTGGGCCTCATCTTGGAGGCTGCTCACCCAGGAGACAATTTGGCAATAGGTGCCAAAACTGTTTAAAAAATGTACATTTTATTGGCACATCTGTTCTAAGGAAATAATTGAAAAATGTACACAAAGACAAGAATGTAGCAACGTTATGGAATGGCATATAATAGAATAAAAGAGGAACAACCAAATGTCAATAGTCTTGTTTAAGTAAACTGGGTTTTAGCTTCATAACAGAACAGTTCAGTTCAGTTCAGTTCATTCAGTCGTTCAGTCATGTCAGACTCTTTGCGACCCCATGAATCGCAGCACGCCAGGCCTCCCTGTCCATCACCAACTCTCGGAGTTCGCTCAGACTCATGTCCATCGAATCAGTGATGCCATCCAGCCGTCTCATCCTCTGTCGTCCCCTTCTCCTCCTGCCCCCAATCCCTCCCAGCATCACTGTCTTTTCCAATGAGTCAACTCTTCGCATGAGGTGGCCAAAGTACTGGAGTTTCAGCTTTAGCATATTCCCTCCAAAGAAATCCCAGGGCTGATCTCCTTCAGAATGGACTGGTTGGATCTCCTTGCAGTCCAAGGGACTCTCAAGAGTCTTCTCCAACACCACAGTTCAAAAGCATCAATTCTTCGGTGCTCAGCCTTCTTCACAGTCCAAGTCTCACATCCATAGATGACCACAGGAAAAACCATAGCCTTGACTAGATGGACCTTTGTTGGCAAAGTAATGTCTCTGCTTTTGAATATGCTATCTAGGTTGGTTATAACTTTTCTTCCAAGGAGTAAGCGTCTTTTAATTTCATGGCTGCAGTCACCATCTGCAGTGATTTTGGAGCCCTCCAAAATAAAGTCTGACACTGTTTCCACTGTTTCCCCATCTATTTCCCATGAAGTAATGGGACTGGATGCCATGATCTTCATTTTCTGAATGTTGAGCTTTAAGCCAACTTTTTCACTCTCCACTTTCACTTTCATAGGCTGCAGCAATTAAAATTATGTAGATGCAGACATAGTAATGGGCTTCCGAGGTGGCACTAGTGGTAAAGAACCTGCCTGCCAATACAGGAGACATAAGCAACAAGGGTTCAGTCCCTTGGTCTGGGAGATCCCCTGGAGGAGGGCATGGCAACCCATTCCCCTGGAGAATCCCATGGGCCGAGGAGGCTGGCTGGCTACAGTCCATAGTGTTGTAAAGAGTTGGACATGACTGAAGCGACTTGGCACACATTTTTACATGGTATTATGGAAAGGTGTTATTGAAATGACTGAATTAAAAATCAAATTTAAAAAAATCTTTAAAATATACACTTTTTATAAATTGTTAAGTACATGCACAGGAAAAAGTCTGAAATAACAGACTCCAAAATATTGACGTGATTATTTCTTTGAAACAGTGGGACTACACATGATTTAAATTTTTCTTTCTTCTGGCTAATTCATATGGTTTACATTTTATACAGTGGTGATATCATATTTTATAGCAAAAATGAACCAATACTTGTAATGAAAAGTAAGTAAGAAAACCATCTTCACTTGCTCATATTTGTAGTGGACATTTGCACTGAGTCTTAGCTCACTCAGGCTGCTATAAAAAAACACCATAGACTTGGTAATTTAAACAACATGCATGTGTTTCTCACAGTTCTGGAGTCTGGGCAGTCCCAAGTACTGGAATATTTGGTGTTTGGTAAGAACCTTCTCCCAGGTTCATAAACAGTGCTCTTTTTGCCCTGTCCTCACATAGTGGAAGACGGACAGGGTTCTCTGGGTCTCTTCTCTAAGGGCACTAATCTCACTCATGTGGGCCTCACCCTCATGACCTAACTACCTCTTAAAGGGCCCACTTCACACACCATCACACTGGGGATTATTGTTATTCAGTTGCTCAGTTGTGTCTGCCTCTTTGTGGCCCCATGGGCTGCAGCACACCAGGTTTCCCTGTCCATCACCGACTCCTGGAGCTTGCTCAAACTCATGTCCTCAAGTTGGTGATGCCATCCAACCGTCTCACCCTCTGTCATCCTCTTCTGCTCCTTCCTTCAATCTTTCCCAGCATCAGGGTCTGTTCCAATGAGTCAGCTCTTCGCATCAGGTGGTCATAGTATTGGAGCTTCAGCTTCAGTGTCAGTTCTTCTAATGAATATTCAGGGTTGATTTCCTTTAGGATTGACTGATTTGACCTCCTTGCAGGCCAAGGGACTGGATATAAAATCCAAGGGACTCTCAAGGGTCTTCTCCAGGACCACAATTCGAAAGTATTAATTCTTCAGCACTCAGACTTCTTCACGGTCCAACTCTCACAATCGTACATGACTACTAGAAAAACCAGAGGTTTGACTGTACAGACCTTTATTGGCAAAGTGAAGTCTCTGCTTTTAAATATGCTGTCTAGGTTTGTCATCTACTCAATGGACATGAGTTTGAGCAAAGTCTGGGAGCTAGTGAAGGGCAGGAAAGCCTGATGTGCTACAGTCCATGGGTCACAAAGAGTCAGACATGACTGAGTGACTGAACAATAACAACAAAACAATTTGTCATGTCTTTCCTTCCGAGAAGTGAATGTCTTCTAATTTCATGGCTGCAGTCACCATCTGCAGTGATTTTGGAGACTGGGAATTAGAGTTCAATGTATGAATTTGGGGGGACGTAGCATTCAGCCATCAGCAGATAACGCATGCAGTCAGCAGCCCCGGGGAGTCCTCCCGTCTCAGTAAGATCTTTCAAAAACTGGACCCAGACCATTGTTTCTCTCCCTGGAGAACAAGCATCCTCCAGGGACTCCGTCACCAGCTGCACATCCTAGGAAGGGGGGTTGCCATTGTTTCCAAGTATAGACATACACACCATTAGGCACACAGCTTACCAGCACAGAAGACCACAGTGTGTTGTGGAGCGCTGTTCTCCAGAGCCTTCCTGGACTCCTCATATATCCACTTGAGATTGACACTCTCCTGTCCTGTCAAGATGAGTCTAAGAGAAAAAGAGCAGTAATTTTTCTTTTTTTCCTTACCATTCCTTTGACATTTTCAAGACATTGTTTTTGGAACACAAAGCTCTCATGTTCTATTAATAAATGAGAATTAAAATAAACTACATGAAATTGAGCTGTCAGGACTTCATTTCGATGAGATTATTTCTGCTGAAACACTTAATTGGGTATGGTTTATGCATTGACAATGATCAATATATTCATTCCCCAGTGAGCTGAGAATCAAATTCCTGTGTTTGAAGGAATCATTTATATATATGTTATGGGTTCTTTAAATAAAACAAGTGAAACCCATAGCTGCACAATATTAGCAAAATACTTCACAGAATGCATTGAGATTCCTTTATTGGCTGATGTGGTAATTAAACTCATGTGCTATAAAGCAATGCGGAGAGCTGGTTTATTCCTTTCTGAATGAAATTCATTCTTTTCAGTTTTAGAAATTAGAATTGGAAAATGCCTGTATTTAAGGCAAAGTGCTTTCAAAACTAATCCCAAAGAGGAGAATTCTTAATATGGCAGTGCTTTGGAAATGTGAAGTTACTCCCTGCCCAACCTTTCTTAAGCCCCAGCCCCCAGCCCTTTTTATCTGATTCCGAAACTGCCTCCGACATAATTGGGTTTCCTAAGACCTGTTTCTCTCACTGGACACGATTGTGAACAAAGAGGGCTGAACTGGGAAAATAATTAATTTTAATGAGCGAGACACTGGGGGTGTGTGAGTGGCTTCCTCCGTTTGCTTTGATCTAAAATAATGAATGTTCATGCGGCAAATAGAGCAGAAAGATTACAAACATCTAGTCCTAAACAGAGGCGGCACTTTTATACAATCTAATGAAATCTCTGACAAGCCATGTTCGCAACTGGGTCTGCTCAAGCGTGACAGAATGTCTTGGGGGCTCTGTATTTCTCATCTTAGTTTGTACCAACTTGTACAAAATACGCTCCATCAAAGGTACATGGAGGGTGTGCCCGGTGACTTCTATCTCGTCAGGTTACGGGTGTAGGATTTTCTCCTTTAGGTGTTTAGGACCTTCTTTTTGCAAATGTTTTCCATTTTGTTTGAAGACTGTCTTACCTGCCCTGTCTTCTGACATAGGAAAGGCCCGTGAGCTCCCTAAAGTGGAGACAGCACCATGCTTGTCACCGAACTGCTGTGCCTCTAACAGCACTGTGCATGTGGGCTCAGGAAACCTTTGTTGGAATGAGTAAGTGAAAACTGACAAGCCCACCACTGAAATGTAGACACTGTCTTCATTTTGCTTTCTAGCTTTCCAGAGTTTTATAAGGGTGAATATTTGTACTTGGAAGAGGCCATTCAAGAGGAACAAACAAACCTTGGCATCTTAGTGGCTCAAAAATTTTTTCTTAATCAATGAAAATGCCACTGTGAGCCAAGTGGCTTTCTCCAGGGCAGCTCCGCTCCAAGCAGTGACTCAGGGATCCAAGACACTCCTAAACCAAGTGGGTTTTCCTGGGGACAGACCTCCCCCCACCAACAACAACCTGTGTCCTTTGCTTCTTCTTTGCAAAAAAGCTTTAATCTTTTAGGCTTTCCCTGAATTTCAAAAAGAAAAAAATAATCAGAGAAATGAAAAAAAATACAGAAACAAAAAAGTCAAGCAAAACAAAATAATAATGGTTTAACCATAAAACAAAGTAAGGACCTTTAAGTTCCTTAAGGGCCATAATATCCTGAGCCATTAATAATATCCTGAGCCATTTCCTTGAGCTGTTTTGCAGATACTGAAACTCCCACCAGGTGGAAGAAGTTAACTGCATACTGACCACAAACCCATAGCCTCCGATTAGTTAGAACCAGAAGGTTGGTGGTTAAGATTTCCAAAACATCTTTACCTCACTACCAATCAATCAGAAGGATGTCCAGAGTTTATCAGGCATCCTACAAGTTTTATCCCAGCTTTGCCTTCAAAAACTCTTCCCTGAAAGGGTCTTTTGAGCATGATTAGAGAGACAGAGGGAGAGACCCTTGGTCCCTAGGGAGGAGTCAGGGTTGGAAAGAAAAAAGCAACAGAAGCAGGAGAAGAAAGCCCACCTGGAATTGCCTGGAATTTCAGGAGGTAGTGTTTCTTTAAAAGGGAAAGAGGGGGACTTCCCTGGTGGTTCGGTGGTTAAGAATCCTCGTGCCAAAGCAGAGGACACAGGTTCGATCCCTGGTCCAGGAAGTTCCCACATGCCACAGAGCAATTAAGCCCACAGGTCACAGCGACTGAGCCCATGCCCTAGACCCTGAGCTCTGCAGCAAGAGAAGCCAGCGCTGTGAGAAACCCTTGCTTGCACTGCAAGGTAGAGCAGCCCTCACTTTCTGCAACTAGAGAAAGCACATGTGCAGTAAAGAAGACTCATAAATTATGAGGAACAAGAGGAAAGGAAGAGAGGTGTGTTTGAAATGTATGCTCTCAAGTAAAAACTGGTTAGCAGGTAACTGTCTGGCGAGAGATTCCCACTGGTGGCCAGCCCTGCTGATTTTAAGTGGAGGTGGCTAGACTTGGGGGTTTGGGGGGAGGGGAGCAAAGAAGGTTGAGTGATTCTGGCCCCTAGTCCACTAGTGGCATCTGGAACTCATTTACAATTGCTTCCTAAAACCATATTTCACTGAACAGAAGTCTCTTACAACATTTGGCTTAGAAATCAATGCTCCGATAATCCTTTGCACAGTTTTTATAGTTTTGTACGATGTGTTGATAGAGTGTCTCTGAACTTGTTAACTGTAAAACTGAAAATCCAATCATCTCACTGGCCTAGAAACTCTTTACTCCTTTAACCTCCTAGATAAAAACTAACCAAATGATGCCTTTTACGAATGACTGCTCAAATCATTTTAATCCCATGGGAGAAACTATATTTCAGATATTCATTTTTTTGTACAAATGGATTTGATTTGTCTCAAATGATTATTGTCTCATTTACATTAAATATTAAGAATGTAATAACATTTGAGGGGAATTTAAGTATTTATTTTTATCTTTACCTTCCCTTACGGCGAGCAGTCTTGAGTGTCCCCACCCAGCGGTGATGCATTTCTTTAAAAATTCTTTTTACAATAGAATTAAGTAAAACAGGGTCAACTGGAAGAAAAAATTTAATAATAGGGTAGATGATACACACACATGGTGAAAATCTATGAAGTTGGAATTTGAATGAACTCTGTTGCGAAGCACAGATTTAACATTCCAAGATCTCATTATTAGGGTCCTCAAAGCTGGGTGTGTATCTGTAACTCACAGAAGGTGGTTCACAATCATAGCTGCATAGTAGGACTGCCCAGGGGGCTTCCAAAAAATCAGTCATGCTAAGGCTCCACTCCAGACCAATTAGATAAGAATCTCTGAGTGTGAGTCCATGGGTGGATTTTTAAAGCTCCCTTTGCAAGGTGCAGCCAGAGTTAGGAACCACTGATGGAAAATCTCCCACTTCTCTTCATGCTGAGTTCCAACATGAACTTTTGAAAAGTGTATTCTAAGTTACCGCTTATCTAATAGGCTAGGTGAAGCGTGCATTTGGTTTCTGTACATTTGATTTTGAGAACCACACTTTTTTCTGGGCCACTCCAACCCTCCACATTGATGTCCTACTCATGCCCAGCAATCCCTTTCCTATAAGGATGACCTCCTCATCCCACTGTGATCTCACTGGAAGCTGGAATGGTGAACAGAGGCAGTAACAAGAACAAGGTTTTATTTATTGTGTTCTCACTGTATATTATCTTTGTTTCAATGCATAGGTGAATTGTATCATACACATATTTTGCACATGTGAAAGTATACATCTGTAGGACAAAAATCTACACATGTAACTTACAAAAGTAGAATTTCAATGTGTATTCTTTAGCTTTTTACTTGGAAGCAACCTAAAGTTCACAGAAAAGTTATTTACAAGAATACTGCAAAGATTTTTTTCCCCTGAAAAATATAAAATAAGTTGCTGGCATGATGCCCCAGTCCCCAAATAATTTATTATGTATTTCCTGCAAACAAGGATACTCACTTGTACAACTATAAACTTCAAATTCGAGAAGTTAGCATCAGTATACGTTCCATCTTAGATTCCATTCAAATCTCACAGTTGTCCCAAATGTTCTTATAGCAAAAGGATCAAGCCCGGGATCACGTGTTGCACTTAGTTTTCTCTTTAGGAGTTCCTCAGACTTTCCTTGACCCTCACAACATTGGTGCTTTTGAAGATTACAGGTCAGTTATTTAGCAGAACGTCCCTCAGTTGAGGTTAGTCTGCTGTTTCCTGATGATTAGATTCAAGTGTGCACACTTCAGCTGTCAGAGGGGTGTCACTGCAGTCTTCGTTTTCCTTCTATCAGATGGCGCATGACTTCAGTTTGCCCCATTAGTTTCTATTTGTTTGTCTAAGAGGATGGCGACCAGGCAAGTGACTCTTTTTCCCCTTAAATAAATATTTTTGTGGGAGGTATTTTGAAATCATGTGTGTATCCCATACACCTTCAAATTTTCAATGCAATTCATTCATTCATACCATTATGAACTCATGGATTCCTAGCTTATTCAATAGGCTATAATCCATTAGAATCAATACTTATTTTGATGTTCAAATAATCGAGATTTGGTCAGTGGGAAACCATTTAAGTTGGCTTGCTTATTTCATACATAACCCCATCATTATTGGAGCACTTCCTTGTGTGTTTTCTTTGTGTGTATATAACAAGATGTTTAGAATCTGTGCTTATTTTCTCTGCTCCAGCCCTGGTATCAGCCATTTGTTCAAGAATCTTTGGCCCCTTTGAGTACAGATGGGTGTTTAGAAACCAATAGCTAGGCACCAGATGTGTTCACTGCTGTTAAGGTGTCACAGTTCCCAGACCTTTCCAGTGGACAAAGCTGGAACCTATGTGTAGACACACACACAGACACACACGCACACACACACATTGATGTCATACTTACTTCTATAACTATCTTTACAAACTAGAAGCCAAGAGTTCACAGCAATATCCTCAATTATAATCCGGCACCCCAGGGTTCACTCTAGTCTTCTCCCTTCTCATATCTGTAACTCCAGTCTCCAACAGTGAGAATCCTGCCTCATGTTACACTCAATATATTTAGTAATGGTACTCTGCCAACACACCAACTCCCTCCTCATTTCATTAAGATGCTGACACTCTACACTGGCTCTCCCCTGGGTTTTAATTCCTTTTTCTGGATTACCCCTCCCCTCTCCCTACTTGGGCTCTGAAACCCTGTGTCTAGCTGCCCTACACCTTGCAGATGGCTTCCCCATCCTCTTGGGCTCTGATGCCCTGCAGTGGTCTGTTGTTACCTTCGTCCACCCACTTGGACGTCCTTCTCACCCTCCTGTACCCTGACACCCGGAGTCTGCTCACTTTGTATGGACCTCCTCCTCAGTCAACTCAGGCTGCCACAGCTCCCTCTCTTCTACCATGCACTGAGGCTTATTTCCTCAGCCCCACCTAACGCAACACAGATTTTTAATTTTGAAGAGTTTTGCCAAGTTTTCAGCCAGAGAGATTCTGTCAAGTCATATCTTACCATTAATATAAGAGAGCCTGTCTCCCTAACACTCAGCATTGGAGTGTTGTTATACTTTCAGATCTTCACTAATTTGAAAAGTGAAAAGTTTGTCTTATTTAGCTTAAACTGTATTTAAGAAAACATAAAGTATTTCTACCAATTAGAACTCCTACTCTCATTAAAACTCAAAATTTTAATTCCATTAGTGTTCTTAATTTTTAATAGTAGACTCCAAACTTTGTATAAGAGTGACATTTCCTCACTTATGTAATAGTATATTTCCCTCTCTTTAGTAGCTACACTTTGCTCTAGAAAACCTATTGTTGGTCTCAGACATAATTGAAAGGGATAGAAAGTTTTAATTTCTAATGGGACAAGAAAAATAACACATGAACAGTCTGTTTTGACTAGAACCGTTTTCAAATCAGTAATTACTTCTCACTTAAAAAACATGGATTTAGAAGAAAAAAGTCCCATCATATGATAATAATGGAAGGCCTAGGTCATTTGACCTTGTGTCCTAAGGTTTTGCAGAAGATCAGTGTGCCATGGCTTGCCCTTGATCTCAGAGCAGCTCCAGCTGATATTTCATGATACTTGTGGTTGTCTTTATGGAGCATTACCAGTTCATCAGGGCAACATCTTTTACTCGGAAGCCCTGGGTAGTGGAGGCTCCTCCTGGAAGCTCTGTTACATTGACCCTCACCCAGTGCAAAGCACTGAAATGTCTGCTCAGATTTCCCCATGGAGGCTTATAGCTGGCACAGAACCATCTAATACACCTACCCAGCTACTCTTCTCTTTCAGGGTCTAGTAAATGTAGGCATATGAATTTTAAGAGCCTCTGGAAATGAGACGTAATATAGTCTGAGGAATTATGTCACTTATACTCATAATTAGCAGACTCTTAAGGACAAAAGGAAACCTTAATGATAGCTCATGTTTTGTACAACATCCTATGTTTCACCAGATATCCAGAGATTTCCCAAAGTTGTGCGTTTGGGGAACAAGAGGATATTCTCCAGTCATAGCCCTGAACCTCAGACTCGTAATGTGTGCCTGAAGTCTTTATAAAAATTAACTTGGCCACGCCATGGGAGAAACATATTCAAAAGGTTAATTTTGCCAGCTACACCAATGACAAAAGCCTATTATTCCAGCAGCACCTCGTTTATCCAGTATTATTGGGTAGAGAAAGGTTTTCTGTATAAATAAATAACAGAGCTTTCAGGATAACCAAGATGCCTTTTAAAAAATATTTTTGCTAATATCTGTAGACTAACAATGCTGCCAGTCACATCAGTAAACAAAGGGTGTTTCAGCCATCAGCCGCTTTGATCAACAGAAGATGAGCCCTAAGGGAGCCTCAGAATGGAAACAGAATGCCCGCCAGCAAATCATCAGACACGGTAGCCATGTCTCAACCCCCACTCCCACCCCCACCCGCACCGTGCACCTGAGAAAACTCAGGATGAGAAAGCACACGTTACAGGCACCAGAGAACTGAGATGTATATCAAAGGAAAGATTTCAGTAAGCCCAGACTCTTGCATCTTCCCATGCATGAAAAAGCACTAAATTCCTTGAGATACCTGGTTTTCTTTAATTAATAGTAATCTGTTAATGTTCTGACTACCTGGTCTTTTTGCAAAAACTTGTATGTATCCTGGCTTCTCCCTTATCTTTTTGGAGCAGTCTCTGAGTTTTCTGAGATGCTGTGTCCAGGCTTAAGTCCTCAGTTTTGTCCTCCAAATAAAACATGACTCTCAACTTTTGGCTTCTCTGCTGGCCCAGACGATAAAGAATCTGCCTGCAATGCATGAGACCCAGGTTCAGTCCCTGGATCAGGAAGATCCCTTGGAGAAGCGAATGGCTACCTACTCCAGTATTCTTGCTGGGAGAATCCATGGATGGAGAAGCCCGGTGGGCTACAGTCCACGAGGTTGCAAGAGTCAAACACGACTTAGTGACTAACCACCACCACCACCAGGTGCAAAAGCTATATTAGCTGAATAGTTCAGCAAGTCCATGTGCGAACAATAAACCCGGGAACAATGAGCACACACTGTGTCATGATCTAGGAGCACGTTGTGAACCACAGTGATCAGTCATGGATGGCTTGGCCCTCAGGAAATCCTCTTTCCTTCACCACCCAGGCTCCAGAGCTTTTGATTCCACTTCATATCACTCTCAACTCGAACTCTCAGGAAACCAAGCTTATTGAATTACTATTCATAATACTTGGAACAAGCAGCAACAGGATGCATCAATTCTTGGGGGGCCGGGAATAATCTATTCCTTTATTTTTCACCCCATGTTTATTGAGGGTCTACCCTGTGGTCAGTGCTGAGATAGGTCATGTGAATTCAACAGAGTTCTCACCCTTGTGGGTCTTACATTATACTGGGGATCAGACAATAGATAGATGGATATAGAATTAACTGTCAGATTTTGATGAGAGTGATGACGACAAAGCCAAACAGGAGGCTTGAGGGCTGGGGAGGGACTAACATTTCAGAGGGCATCTCTCAGAGGAGGTGACTTCTGAGCAGAAGCCTGTTTTGTCCCTTGTATGTCAGACCTGCAGCTCCTACGATTACAAGCTGATTTGGCCCAGAAGCTCTTTTCTGAACTCCTTTAAACTCTCTTTCCCGTAGTCACTTTACTGCTTGACACAGCCCATTTTTAATGTAGTGGTGATGGACTAGACTGCCAGGGTCTGGAAGTGAACTTCCATCAGGTAAGGCAGGACCCTCTATTGACACATTAGTTCGAAAGATACTTATGAGAACTTAGGGGGCGACAGAGGATGAGATGAGATCACCAACTCAATGGACATGAGTTTGAGCAAACTCTGGGAGATAGTGAAGGACAGGGAAGCTGGGGGTGCTGCATGCAGTCCGTGGGATCACAAAGAGTCGGACATGACTTAGCAAGTAAACAACAATAACAACACATGCTAGGATTTGGCCAGGACTTAGAAATGCAGACCAAGACTAGCAGGCCATGGCTGAGGCCCTGGGTGAGCTTCCAGATCAGTGGGGATGGTTAAACATGAAAACAAATCAGTGCAGAAACTGTGTCAGGAGCTGGAGGTCCAAGAAAAAGCAACCAGCTCCTGAAGCTGGAAGGCTCATAGAAACACCTAAAAGAGGTGATTTCTGAGCTATGTTGTGAAAGAGAGGTAGGTATATTTCAGCTTGATGGTGATGACATACACCAGGCAGAGATGACAGCAAGGGCAAAACTATACACAAGGAGCAGAAGTCCTGTCTGGACCTCAAGTCATCTGGCTTGATTCATTCACTGGCTGTGAAATGGAGTAAGAAGAGGCATATAAGAGATGAGACTGGAGATAAACACGATTTAATCCTGAAAAACAGTACCCAGTGATTAGCAGTATAGAATGAGGTCTCCTATTGGAGGTTTTCAAAGTCATTGTGGAGAGGTTAAATATCATATTCATAAATCACACTTGGTATATGTCAAATATTACATCAAATATTACAAACACATATATGTATACAACCACACAAGGTATTCAGGGCAATATGGAGCCACTGAAATTGTTAGTGTCCACCGAAAAAATGCACACCCTAAAATTTGAGAACTGTGTTTTATTTGACAGACATACTGAGGACTTAAGCCCAGGAGCCAGGCTCTCAGATAGCTCTGAGGAACTGTCCCAAAGAGCTAAGGGCAGAGCCAGGATAAATAGGAACTTGGGAAAGAGAGGGGAATAAAACCAGGTAGTTGAACATCAAAAGATTACTATTAATCAAAAGGAAAAAAAAGACATCTCAAGTTAATTGATTGGATGCTTTTCTGTGTGTGGGAAGATGCAAGACTCTGGGCTTAATGAAATTATTCCTTTGATGTGCATCTCTGCTATCTAGGGCCAGGACTATGTTTTTCTCCATCCTGAGTTCTCACAGGGTGCACCGTGGTGGGTGGCCACAGAAGCTGATGGCCCAGCGGCTGCAACATGCTTTGTTTATTGATACGGCCGACAACATTCTTTGAAAACTGAGCAGGTAAGGCTAGGCTGCATGAAGCAGGGTCAAGCTGAGTCAAGAGCCAGGAAGGCATGATAACTGAGTGGCTGGTGAGGCTGTGGACGGAATGTGGTAAGGGAATGAAACAACATTACCATTGTATAAGAATGTCGGTGCCAAGGTAGACAAGACAAGTCTGGGAGACTGGCTCTGAGGAGAACAATGCCCCACTCTGAGAGTTTTGTCTTCCTCTTCCTCATCCTCTTGGCTCTGAAAAGAACAGTTTGTCCTGGCTCAGGAGCTTCAGTTTACGTGATGTACTTGGAATTTTTATTAACCAACCAACATCAACTTCCCATTCTACCCCCATCATTGGGCAATGAATTTTACACTGCCGAAGGGAGTTTCAGAGACCAGGTCACACCAATGTTTGAATTTCTTGTTTGTCAATTTGGATAGATTTCCAGTGCTCAGTGAGGGATGGCTCCTGAACACATGGACACCTGTGATCCCCTCGAGGCTCATAGATGAACATTGTGCAGCAACACATAATAAACTCATTTTCTTTGCCTACCCGATGGCTGGAGATGGGGATTTAAGACTTAAAAAATTTTTTTTAATTCATTTATTTATTTTTGGCTCTGCTGAGTCTTTTTTTTTTTTTTTTTGCTTCTCAGGCTTTTCTCTAGTTGCAGCAAGCGGGGACTACTCTCTAGTTGTGTAGTTCTGGTGCACGGGTTTCTCATTGAGGAGGCTTCTCTTGCTGCAGAGCCTGGGCTCTAGGGTGCTAGGCCTTCAGTAGCTGTGGCTCCTGGACTCCAGAGACAGGACTCAGTGGTTGTGGTGCACTGGCTTAGTCGCTCCCAGGCATGTGGGATCTTCCCAGATCAGGGATTGAACCTGTGTCTCCTGTACTAGCAGACAGATTCTTAACCACTGGGCTACCAGGGAAGCCCTGGGGATTTAAGATTTAAATCTTATTGCTCAATTCTCTGTCCTCTTGTTCCCCTACCCCACCCCTTCTGTGAAATCTGTATAGATCTCTGAAAAGGCAACTATGTCTAAGGTAAAATTTATTTTATGTATTGGAACAAAGCACACAATTTAAAAGGCTCTAAAATTATTTCAGAAGCTGTAGACCCTTGAATGAATTTAGACTTGCCTCTGAAGTGTAATGGCAACCCACTCCAGTATTCTTGTCTGGAGCATCGCAGGGACAGAGGAGCCTGGTGGGCTGCCGTCTATGGGGTCGCACAGAGTCGGACACGACTGATGTGACTTAGCAGCAGCAGCAGCTGAAGTTTAAGCACCAAACAAATAATCCAATAAAGTAAATTAAGGAAGTCAGTGAATTCAATCCATCTGTTTTATCACCTACATGTTGAAAATGTTAGAAGTGTTAGACTCCTTTCTGAGGGAAGTCACATGACCCTCTCTACCTCCCACAAGGGTAGAAATGGCTTTTTACGGCTAGGAGGCATTTGTTTGCTCTTCACAGGAAATAGCCCACTTCACCCTCCAAATGGCCACATGCCCAGCATTTAGACTAAAAAAGCTATATTAGCTGATGATAATGCGAGGGTCTTTATGAGGCTGATGGGACTGGATTGTTTCAGAGTAACCTTCACTCGAATGTCAGTTTCTTAAATGGATTTGATTGAATTGGAGGCTGTGGTAGAGCCTGCTCCTATTCTGAAACAATCTAAGTCATTCCAGTATTTCTTATGATAAATTTTCCTAAATAGACCCTCAAGAGAAAATGAAGCACTTCTTAACCCCTGTGTCCCAGCCATCAGTCAACATTTTTCATCCAGCTCCTCACTGCCCAAGATCCACTCCACAAGACACTGTAGATGCAGGATGGAATGTTGACAAGTCACCATCGATGTGAAGGGTCTGCTCTCCATGTCCACTGTTCATTCTTTGGAATTTTTCTTTCAGGCTAAAGGAAACATCCCTGAGGAGTGGACCCCAACCAGCCTGTGCTGGAGTTGCTGGCGGAAAGGGCCCCTGCCAGAGTGGGAAGAATGGATGGGAACAGGGGCCTTCTTGCCTCCCAATCTGCAAAAATCAGGCCCTGAGAACCAGGACTCCAGCTCTGTGGAGGACTAGCTGCTGGGCAGTGACAGTTGTTTACCTTCAGGATCATATATTGGGCCTTCTTTACTCAGCCTAACACTTTCTGGACCACATACATATGTAGATGGTCCTTTTTCAATGCTCTGCTAATGTGTGGGTGGGGTAGGGGGAATATGAATAGTTTACCCCAAACTTCATTTCCATAAGTACTCACTTGGTCCTCCTCCCAATTTTGCCAAAGCTTCCAGCAAATCATGACCTTTAGGATGTACCTGAATTTGCATATCTGGGCCTCTGACTTTCGGATGCTTTTTTTGCATTGGTGTGTTTGCTGCAGGAAATGCAAAACCTGGGAAGCTTCTAGAATCCCTGCACTAAAGGGACTGCAGATTTCTCTCTGGAAGGCTTGGTCTGTAACTGGGCCTCTATTCTTAACCAAAGCCTGGGGCTTCCCCCTAGAAACACCAGAGTCTTTGGTCCATGAATATGATGCTTTTGTTTTGCTAAATTTACCTTCTGGTCAATTAGTTTTTCTTTCTCCCTTTATCCCAGGCTCCTCAAGAAAACCCATTAGTCGAAACAGGAGGATCATCGAGGGGAAAACTGTAGGTGTGGATGTGTGTGGAAATCTAGAAACATTGCCACTTCCCTCCAATGCTATTTCTTCCCTCTTGAAACAAGAGGAGAAAGTTTGCTAAGTTCTTGGTGGAAATCATTTCTGTCACTTAACTGTGACTTGAGGCTACTGCCAGCCGAGGGGAAATTGTTTCATGAACTGTATGGGTTTTTAGAGCTGCAGATTTTAGAAAGCTGCTCCAAATTTCAAGTTTCTAAAGAAAGTACTGGTGACATCAATGCTACTATATCTGGCTCCCAGGTGCCTGAGTGAGTTTTGAGCAAGAAATAATTTAATAGCAAAAAAAATACCTCCACCAATTAACTTGGAGTAGGAAATGGCAACCCACTTCAGTATTCTTGCCTGGGAAATTCCATGGACAGAGGGGCCTTGCGGTCTACAGTCCATGGGGCTGCAAAGAGTGGGACATGACTGAGCACACACACCATCAATCGACTGCATAAGCGCATATGTTAGTCGCTCAGTCTTGTCTGATTCTTTGCAACCCCATGGATTGTAGCCTCCCAGGCTTCTCAGTCCATGGAATTCTCCAAGCAGGAATACTGGAGTGGTAGCCATGCCCTTCTCCAGAGGATCTTCCCAACTCAGGGATGGAACCCAGGTCTCCTGCACTGCAGGCAGATTCTTTACCAGCTGAGCCACCAGGGAGGCCCCAGGTAACTGCATAGCGAATGTTTTTTTTTCCAGAGTGATCTTATCCAAGGCATAATTTAAAGACAGTTGTTTCTCACTTGTTCTTTGCTTTTGTTTTGATTTTCTTTTCTATTCATCTGAGGTATGGAGGGAGTGTTGCTGAGTGATGTGTGGACAACTCACCTTCATTGTGATGCATACATCTGATGTCTACAGGTAAGAGGACCTCAGTCATTGTCTTCTTTGGAGAAAGAATTCCACAGGGAGATATTGTAAAGCAGGCAGAGTTTATTGGAAGCACAGTATGTGCAAAGAGAAAGAAGAAGCAGTTTACTTACTGCAGAAGCAAAGCAGAAATACACACCTAGAGAAGACCGCAGGTGCCCTCCTTAGTGAGAAGTGTACCAGAGAGGAGATTTAAATCACTTACATGGGGGCAGTTTTTCTGGGTCTCTCCTTCTGGCCAGTCATCTTGCTTTGTTTCATTTCATTACGTCTAACCTGACCAGGGCCCTTCCTGATACACATGAGCATCTTCAAGCCAAGTGGATTCCAGCGGGGGTGGGGGTGGGGGGTCCTTGGGAGACGGACAGAACTTATTATGTGTTAGTGCTCCATCTCCCCCCACTTTTTTGACCCCCAAGGAGCCTTTCTGCACATGTGTAGTTGGGGACATCTCTTTGACCTCAAGAATGAAAAATATGGTTTTCTTATCTTTTTATTTCAGCAGAGCTCAGATACTCTACACTCCTGCCATTAATATTTCCCTTGAAGTGTTGACAGAAAACAAACTCCAATTTACTCCACTCAACAAACTCCAGCTGCTCAGTCCAGGAGCCCGTCTACTTTCTACCTCATACCCGTTCTTCCCTGTGTCTCAAAAGAAATTCAGGAAACTCCTCTCCTAGAATTTCCTTCCCCACCTGGTTCCAGGTTGGATCTGACTGGTGAGAGGTAACCCTGTGAGATGTCCAAGGTAGTAAAGAAAATGAAGTCAGTGTTTCTCAGTGCCAGCTGCAGACAATGGCTTAGATCCTGGGGAACACTCACCAGGGGAACCCCAGTTCCCCTTGAGACTCTGCCCTGCCCTGTCTCTTGTCCCCATTGCAAACTTCTGACCTTTACTTACCTCATCGTTTAATTGTGAGTAAGCTTAAGTTCCTATAGCCACTCTAATTGGAAAACCTGGAAAGGTTTCCATTTTCTGATTGAATCCTGATTGATATAGGGGCAAAGGATTCATTATATCATTCTGCTCTTTCCTTATGTTACAAATGGGGAGGGATATTAGTGAGAAAGGGCTTCCCAGCTGGTGCTAGTGATAAAGAACCTACCTGCCAACGTAGGCAGATGTAAGAGATGCAGGTTCGACCCCTGGGTGGGGAAGATTCCCTGGAGGAGGGCACAGAAGTACACTCCAGTATTCATGCCTGGGGAATCCCATGGACAGAGGAGCCTGGCGGGCTACAGTCCAAAGGGTTGCAGAGTAAGACACGACTGAAGTGACTTAGCACGCGCGTACCCGTTAATGAGAGTCTTTCTTGAAAGAGGATGACTTACGGTACAGTGTCTTACATACCAAGGACACAAGTCAAAGGTAAAGTCCTACCTCCCAATAGTTCTAAAGAAGAGACAAAATGACAACCATGCATACATGAAACTGTATGTGTCAACGCAGTAACTAGAACTAGGTGTCCAGGAAAGACTCCATCTTGGAATCTGTTGGAAGCAAGGCATTCACCCAAGTATTTTTCTTTTCAAAATCCTCTATGGGGAAACCCTCCATGGATGGCCTTCCCAGACAAGTGCTGTCCTCAGGGACTACATTCCTGAGCTGCTCTGACATGCCACCCTGCAGGGACAGCGCCATCACTGGCATTGTATATGTGGGCATCGGAGGAGGCAGGTCAGTGGACGCAGAAATGCAGGGCTTCATTTTCTGCTGCCTTCCGAACATTCATGGGGGGATTCCTGGGAAGAATTCGAGGATGAAAATAATGGCCATAAGTGGTTCCATTAAAAGGAGCACTTGTCAGAAAGATTTCAGTTTCATAAGGCAGAAAACATCAGCTCAAACTGGCTTAAACTTCACGGAAGGGAATGTTTGCACAGCCAGAAGCTCAGTGATGCCTCCGGTCCCAGGTCCTCCCAGACTCTGCTCTGCCGTTCTCAGCATCAGTTGTATTTTCAAACTCTTCTCCTCGGGGAAGCAAGATAGGTGCACTGTGGCCCAATGAGACACCAGAAACAAAACAACATTGAGTGGTAGGAAGGGAATGCAGAGCCTGATGTCCATTTTTTTGTAAACAAGGACCCTTTCCCTAAAGCCCCTTCAATATGTACCCCTCTTATGTGTCCCACTGGCCAGAAGAGAGTCATAAGCCCACTCTGAAACATGTCCTTGGAAAGAAAATGAGACGTACAGATTGGCTCTGTTCAGTCAGAATTTAACCCTGGAACTGGGAATGGATCCTCAGGTTAGTGCCATTGGAGGGGGATGGGCTGATGCCATCCATGGGCCTTGGCAATAAGAGTAGGAGAGGGTGTCTGTCGGCTTTTCTGAAGATCGGTCAAGAGGGGAGCTACTAATTGTGAGGGAAGCCAAGAGGGACCCTAAAACTTGCCAGGAGCCCATGTTGTCCATAGCAACTGCTGGCCTTCAGGGGGTTCCAAGAGGATTCACACCTCATTTTGCATCCCCACCCTCAACTGTGCTCAGGTGCCGTTGTTTTGCATCCAAATTTGTATTCAGCTATTTCTGGCATCCTGCTTCCAATCCCGATTTTAGTGAGGGTTGGCTTTCTTTACCATGTCAATGTCGTGGTCAGAAGAGCAGCTCAGTCTGGAACTGAGGGCACAGAAATAGAAGTCCATCTTCAGGAACCTCCCACAAACTGGCCTTGGTCTCCTGTTTCCCACTGGTATCACCCAATCCAGGGCGCACAGGGGAGGACAAGGAGGAGTGGAAAGGGAGGGAGCCTGTCACTGCGGGCTTTTTCCTGAGCCTTTGAGCGTGAGGCTGGGGCCAGGTTTTCACCAGTAACGTGCTTGGAGTAAAATGAGCAGCAGCGGTGGGAGTGTTTCTGGTTTCAGGACAGAGAACTGGCAAATATTCCCACTGTTACTAATACGCATTCAGAGAGCTTTCCTTAGAATGAGACAGACCCAGAGACGACCTAGTCCAGAGGTCACTAGGTGTTACCAGGTGTTATGCAGAAGCAGTGGCTCCATGGTGATGTTGGGGAAATATTGGCTAAACAGGCTTGTGATTTCACGACCTCCCAGAGCTTTTGATATGGTGCCGTAAAGTGCGGTTCATTATGTTCTGAGTTTTCCAAACAAAAACAGCAGCCATGAAACTAAAAGATGCTAGTTCCTTGGAAGAAAAGCTATGACCAACCTAGACAGCATATTAAAAAGCAGAGACATTACTTTGCCAACAAAGATCCGTCTAGTCAAAGCTATGGGTTTTCCAGTAGTCATGCATGGATGTGAGAGTTGGACTATAAAGAAAGCTGAGCACCGAAGAATTGATGCTTTTGAACTGTGGTGTTGGAGAGGATCCTTGAGAGTCCCTCAGATAGCAAGGAGATCAAACCAGTCGATACTAAAGGAAATCAGTCCTGGTGCTGAAGCTGAAACTCCAATACTTTGGCCACGTTTTTCGAAAAATTGACTCATTGGAAAAGACCCCTATGCTGAAAAGGATCAAAGGCGGGAGGAGAAGGGGATGACAGAGGATGAGATGGTTGGATGGCATCAGCGACTCAATGGCCATGAGTCTGAGTAAACTCTGGGAGTTGGTGATGGATAGGGAGGCCTGGCTTGCTGCAGTCCATGGGGTTGCAAACAGTCAGACACGACTGAGTGACTGAACTGAGATGAACTGATATTCTGTGTTTTCCAGATGTATTTGATCACAGAATACAACTTAAAATATGGTGAGACAGATGTGCAGAAACCTCTTTGGGAAATGTTGCTGAGACCCTTCATTTTACAGTGAGATAAACTTAAGCTTGAGGGAATTGTTTCAAGTCACCCTAGAGCCAGGATCCCTGAGGAAACAGAATAATCAAAAGAGATTAAAACAGTGAATGGAATGTGGAAAGGATTAGGGAAGCCAACAGGCCTAGTGAGACCTCTACCTCCCAGGCCCCGAAGGAAAAAAAGAAGGCACTTTGTTACTGGAGCCTAACTAAGGGCTAGAGCAAGGGGTGAGGGGCTGCCGATGACCAGTGATGTGGCAGGGAAGGGGGTAACTGTGTGACTTCAGGCTCGCCCTCCCCATCCTCCCATTCCCCCTGGTGTCTCCCATTGGTCTACCCTGGAAGATGGAGCCTTGGGAGCTGGTGATGCTGCCTGTGCAGGTCAGCCTCCAGGCCACAGAACTGAGCAGAGAAGCACTGATGGTGTATTCAGGGGGCAAGGAAGAAATAACCAGCACCATCATATAGCTGGGTTCTTGTGTCTTTCATTTTTTTTTAATGTTTACCTTATTTAGTTTATAGGTTTATTTGTTTGCTTGCTGCTGCTGCTTCTAAGTCACTTCAGTCGTGTCCAACTCTGTGTGACCCCATAGATGGCAGGTCACCAGGCTCCTCTGGCCCTGGGATTCTCCAGGCAAGAACACTGGAGTGGGTTGCCATTTCCTTCTCTTGAGTTTTCTTACAACAATGTAATTTGATATATCAACTCTTTATCAATAAAGTTGGGGAAAAAAAAAAACTTGATACTCTAAAACAGAACAAAGATACAAACGGAAAATATAAAGCAATGGTTCTCATACTGTGGTCTAGGACTCTCTGGGGTTCTCAAGACCCTTGTAGGTCTGCAGGTCCAGGTATAATAACACTGTGATGCTATTTAGTTATTTACTTTCATTTTCTCACAAGAGAACAGTGGGGTTTTCCAGAAGCTTCATGGTGATGGACGACACCATTGTTCTGATGGCTAATGTAATGAATGTGTGCTTGAGTGTTCTCATGCTTAAAAATCACTCCATGTTGCTGCAAATGGCATTATTTCAGCCATATGGATGGACCTAGAGATTGTCATACTGAGTGAAATAAGTCAGAGAAGGAGAAATATCATATGACATCTTTATATATGGACGGAGGAGCCTGGTAGGCTGCAGTCCATGGGGTCGTTAAGAGTCGGACACGACTGAGCGACTTCACTTTCGCTTTTCACTTTCATGCATTAGAGAAGGAAATGACAACCCACTCCAGTGTTCTTGCCTGGAGAATCCCAGGGACGGGGGAGCCTGGTGGGCTGCCGTCTATGGGGTCGCACAGAGTTGGGCACGACTGAAGCGACTTAGCAGCAGCAGCAGATATAATACAAATGAACTTATAAACCAGAAAGAGACTCACAAAGAGAGAGAATGAACTTATGGTTCATTGCCAGGGGGAAGGATAGGGGGAAGGGATAGTTAGGGAGTTTGGGATGGGCATGCACAAACTGCTATATTTAAAATGGGTAACCAACAAGGACCTACTGAATAGCACGTGGAACTCTGCTCAATGCTATGTGGCAGCCTGGATAGGAGGGGAGTTTGGGGGAGAATGGATACATGTATATGTATGGCCAAGTCCCTTCTCTGTTCCCCTGAAACTATCGCAACATTGTTACTCAGCTGTAACCCAATACAAAATTAAAAGTTGCAAATAAAAATAAAAATCACTCCATTTTAATTTCAAATGCAGTAGATGATAAACATTACCACATAAGCAAAATCTTATGGGGGTCTTAAATAATTTTGGATAAAAAGGAGCCCTGAGACCAAAATGTTCCAGAGCTGCTGATGTAAAGAGAGCAAAGGGACCAGATGTGTCCAGGTACTTGAAGGAACTATCCCCCATGACGGGCACCAGATCTGTTTTCAGGTTATCTGGCAGCAAAGCACACAGGAAACACGAAGGTTATGCATAAGCCATCTGTGCAACCTGGGGTGTGACTTGAGTACAAAGTGCTACACGACGTGTATGTAGTCCATGGATTAAGGTTTACCTGTGTAAGGAATGATGCAAGGGATGCTGGGTAATAAAACCAGTACAGTGTCTTTATTGTAAGGGTGGGTATTAGTTTCCTGTCGCTGCACAACAAATTACCTCCCACTTTGCAGCCTAAAACAACACTCATTTGTTATCTCACAGGTCCTGGGTTAGGAATCTGGGATGGGTGTAACTGGGTTCTCTGCTCAGGGCCTCCCAGAGGATGAAATCAGGTGTTGCCTGGACTGCATTAACCATCTGGAGACTCACCTAGGGAACGATTCACTTCAAAGCTCCTTCAGCTGAAGGGCAGAATTCATTTCCTTGTGGCTGCAGAATTCACGGCAACTTGCTTCTTCAAAGCATGTGGTGCAGAGAAGACAGTCTCTGCTGCTTTAAGTCTGTAACTTCAGGGAAGGCCTGGAGCCTCTTGTAAAGGGCTCACCTGATTATGTCAGGCCCACCCTGGATAAATTCTCTCTTGTTTAAAGTCAACTGATTAGTGACCTTAATTGTCCCTGTAAAATCCCTTTACCTTTAACACATAAAATAAGACTGACTAGAAGCAGGTCACAGGATCTACCCACACTGCATGGTGAGGGAATTACGGGCGTGACTCAGTCATGCTATGGTGTGTCTGCCATGGGTGGGGAACAGATTCAACCATAATAAGAAACATTTTGATACAAAGACACCTGAGAGTTAGCACAAGGGCATGACTGAACCCTCAGGCAAAGACCTTGTAAAGAATATCCTTTCCAGCAAGAGATCCCACATGGGTGAACAACATTCCAGACTTTCAATCAGAACACTAAGGTGGAAGTTCAGAAACACAGAAATACAGAACCATCACATTCCTGGGCAAATGAAACAGTAACAAAGAATATGATGTAAAAGATGATGACACAGAATTGTAGGATGTACAAAGCTACTAGTTGAGTTGGTGGATTTGGCATCTCTAATCTAACCACCATTGGCTAATACAAACCATACTATAAAAGCTAAGTAGCATTAAGAAGCATTATCCTGAAGGGCAAAGGGATGTGTGTGAGGTTTTTTTAATCCCTGATAAATACATCTTTGAATCTGTTAGACTGGGTTTTTGGCATTTTCCTAAACTTTATTCATGAAAAGTTGAGAGAAAAGTTGACAGGATTTTTCAAGGATTGCCCATAGAGGAGAGGGCCTATGGAGGGAATCTCCTAGAAATGACTAGCTTGTGATTTGTTCCCTTAAAGTTCAACATTCAGAAAACTAAGACCATGACCTCCAGTCCCATACTTCATGGCAAATAGATGGGGAAACAGTGGAAACAGTGACAGAATTTATTTTGGGGGGCTCCAAAATTACTGCAGATGGTGACTGCAGCCATGAAATAAGACACTTACTCCTTGGAAGAAAAGTTACGACCAACCTAGACAGCATATTAAAAAGCAGAGACATTACTTTGCCAACAAAGGTCCATCTAGTCAAGGCTATGGTTTTTCCAGTAGTCATGTATGGATGTGAGAGTTGGACTGTGAAGAAAGCTGAGCACCGAAGAATTGATGCTTTTGAACTGTGGTGTTGGAGAAGACTCTTGAGAGTCCCTTGGACTGCAAGGAGATCCAACCAGTCCGTCCTAAAGGAGATCAGTCCTGGGTGTTCATTGGTAGGACTGATGTTAAAGCTGAAACTCCAATACTTTGGCCACCTGATGCAAAGAGCTGACTCATTTGAAAAGACTCTGATGCTGGGAAAGATGGACGGCGTGAGGAGAAGGGGACGACAGAGGATGAGATGGTTGGATGGCATCACCGACTCAATGGAGATGAGTTTGAGTAAACTCTGGCAGTTGGTGATGGACAGGGGAGGCCTGGTGTACTGCAGTCCATTGGGTCGCAAACAGCTGGACACGACTGAGTGACTGAACTGAACTGAAAGATTTCCCTCTGTAAAGATGGATGAATGTGGCCATCCTTTGTACCCATGATACAGAGACAAAACTTGTAGAATGAATCAGAGGAGGTAACCCAGGAAGAAACAAAAATCTTGATTTATAACTCTGCTCACCAGGCTGTGTATACCAGTCTGCTTTCAGAAATGTTGACTGAGTGAGAACCCTCTGAAAAGGTCAAAATCCTCAACCTCAGTAGCTTGCTTTGCTGATACGGTAGTAGCAGCCAAGGCTATCTGAGATGTGACACAGGCTTGCCCCTCCCCATCACCTCAGATGGATTAGCGGAGAGGATAGCTTGTGGGAGGGATTGCTACCAGGTTAGGCCCCTTGCAAGGAAGGTGGAGGGCCTCCCAGGCAGATTTCACTTGTTTTAGATGCTTCCCAGGTGGTTGCTTATTTTTATGCTAAATGGTTCGCTGAGGGCAAAAGCGATATTTTTTTCAACAGTCTTCTAGGAGTAGAAAACGCATCTTTGATTTTCATTAAATCTTGTAATTTACATCAGTCTGGATGCATTTACCTCTTTCTCTCCACACTACTCCTCTCCAGCCCCGTCTCTTTCCCCTTCCCCATCTTGCTCCTCTTCTTTCTTCTTTCTGGTATGGTGTAAATAAAGTACGGCAACTCAATACACGAGTACTTACCAGATATTAACAGGGATGTTTATTAGCAAATCCAATTATAAGATGAAATTAAATCCTGAGATAGTGAGGGACAGGGAGGCCTAGTGTGCTGCAGTTCACGGGGTGGCAAAGCATTGGATTTGACTTAGCGGCTGAACGACAACAAAATCCTGATAAAGTTTTAAAAAAACCTGTGTGTGCTCAGTCGTATCCAACCAACTCTTTGCCACGCTATGGTCTGTAGCCCGCCAGGCTTCTCTGTCCGTGGGATTATCCGGGCATGGATAACGGAAGGCCCCCAAAAAGCCTGCAATAAAATCGATTAATGACAAGAGTCATTATTTAAAATCTGAATTCGTAGATAGATTACCATATCTTGAAAGGAATTTATATTGATGGGTTGGCTATTTTAAATGTTAATTAAATGTATAAAATGCAATAATAAGTGTGAATATGATATGATTTTTAAAAGATAAATCAAAACTTGTTTTTCTAGTATTTTTGTATGTTAAAGATAATCTATTTTTCTGTCTCGCATACTCTCATTTCCCTCCATTCCTATCAAAAAATTTCTAAAAGCCGCTTTAAAATTGGTCATCTCATGATTTCTGCTCTTCCTCCTTTTAAATATGTTTTTTCAAAACAGCAGCCATGAGGCTAAAGGTAGGTGAGTCAGTTATAATAAGGCAGCTTCAGTAATTAAATTATTGTGTGCTGCCTCTTGAGTTGCTATTTGAAAGGATGAAAGCTTAATTTTTCCATCAACGATGTCAGTTTCATCCAAGCTGTTCTTCAGAGTGCATTAAAAAATTACATGTTTAAAGTAGTCAGGAGAAAACAGAATTTACACCCCTTACACAATAGCATGGATGGATTGTAAGTGTATGGACCATTTTTGCTCTAGAAAACAAAGTCCATTCAAAACATATGCATAAGTAATCAGGGAAACAGAGCAGTACAGATGTAAAAATACCAGTTGTGAGCTTAAGGCAGAAACGTAGCTAACAAATTAGAGTAAATAGCAGCCCAACCGTCCTCACCGAGGTTTATCTGTTCAACCTAGAAAGGAAGGAAAGTTAGCATTAATTGGTGAGCTCCAAGGTCTCTCAAAGGAAAAGGCACTTAGAGCAATTAAGTCAGACGTGGAAAAAACAGCTCTGCATTGAAAGCTGACAGCAGGACTCGGGCACAATATCTGCAATGAGCGGCTGAGGATTTTAATGGATGGAGGCTTGGAGACTAATGGACAATTAATGTAAAGCAGATGACTTCCCTTGGAGATGACAGTCTTTTGAAAGGCGCTTTACCTGCTGCTCAAACAAATGTGGCTAACTTGAAATGATAAAAGCTGGGCTAGACGGGGTATGAGTGGCCCTGCTTTCTCCTTGAATATCTTCAAAAACCAGGTCAGGAATTTAACAGTTTCCTGCAGCTGGTGGTGCAAGCCCCTCCCGCCGCTCCAGAGGGGTCCCGGAATGGCTGTGTTTCTTAAGCCATTTTCCACAGAGCTGCCCTGCAGGTTCACCTTGTTTTACAGGGGAAAGAAGACAGCATACATCATGGTGTTACAGCCAAGTTTTTATTTATTTTATAAGTATAGTTACTTTACAATGTTATGTTCGTTTCAGGTATACAGCGAAAGGGATTCAGTTATATATGTACATATATGATTTCAGGTTATTTTCCAATTTAGGTTATTACAACAGATTGAGTACAGTTCCCTGTGCTATACAGTAGGTCCTTGATATTTACCTCTTTTATATATAGTAGTGTGTACATGTAAATGCTGAGCGTAATATATCCCCCCCCACCCCCTTTGATAAACATAAGTTTGTTTTCTATGTCTGTGAGTCTAATACTGTTTTGCAAATAAGTTCATTAAAAGCCTAGCTTTTAAAATGACCACAGACCACACCAGCACAAGAATTGCAGTAAATACATTTGAAACCTCTCTTAGAGACTTTGGAGCATGGTTTCTTCCTGGTTCAGCTATTTTAGTTGTACTTACTGAAGTCCAAAAGCCAGGGTCCTTCAAGATTGAGCTTTATAACCACATAATTTACCTTCCTATTAAGTGGTCAGGTACCAAAAGCATACACTGAAATCAATTGGTTGGAAAGAGAAATCCATTCTCTATGGATTGCAGCCTACTAGGCTCCTCCGCCCATGGGATTTTCCAGGCAAGAGTACTGGAGTGGGGTGCCATTCCCTTCTCCATAGAAACAATATTGCAAAGGTACTTAAATTGCCATGTGACCCCTAAAGTCGTTTTAATTTATAATGAGACTTAACTCACATTACCTGAGCACTGGGTTCCAAGGAAAACAACGTGGGTGTTTTTTACTCTTTCTTAGTGGGAAATGGAAACGGACTAGCCTATAATTTTGAGATACAAGCTAATCCTCAAAAGTTTTTAACTTCTTATGTCCCTGTGTTCAACCGTTAGGAAATCAGTGCCTTTGTCTAACTGAAGTCACTAGGCATTGCGCCCTAATCCCTACTCCAAATGTACCTATTTTAGTAATTCTCCACTCATTCCCCTCTAATTTTTCTTTCATTTGCTCAGGACAGTATATCTCAACTAGAAAATTATTTTTTCAAGTAGAAATTAAAGAAAAGCAACCTGTATGGGCTGATCTGTACTCATGGGTGAGGTCCGAACACTCTCAGAAGCCCTTGCATTTTTTTTTTAAACCAAACTGCTTCTAATATCACATGCATCTCTAATTGGCAGAATTTCTGTGAGAAAAGTCAAGTGAAGATGTTAGGTAGTTGAGTAATTCCATTTCTAAATATCTAACTTGAAAATATCTAAATTAGGAGGAGAAATGCACAGAGATATTTGTTGAGGTGGTGAAAGGTAGAACCCCCGTGAAAGTCAACAGGAAAATGCCTAAAGTGTAATATACTTGTTAGGTAGCTAGAATAGGGAAAAGGAGTCCCAAATGGCAGTGGCTAAAAGACAAGGAAAGGAAAAGCCCACAAAAATAGAACAAAGGAAGGTCAAAGAAAGGTCCGAGGACCGGAGTGAGGACTTCAGGTAGAACTCCTGGCTGAGCCCAATTTGCAGAGGGCAGGCCCATGGGGAAGAAAACATATAAAAGGAGGAGCCAAGTGCACTCCCTCTCTCTGCCTCGTGCCTACGCTCTTTCTTTCTCTCTACCCAGACCCCCCCCGCCTCCCCCCCCCCCCACGCCACACGCACACTCCTCCACTTTCTTCTCTTCTTCCAGGATGGATTCTCCTGCTGTCTTCTAAATAAAATAGAGCTGTAACACTGATTTGTCTAAGAGCTATGACACGGTTTGTTCAAGACCCGAGAGCTGTGAGGCACCAAGGGCTTTAATGTCCGTAGCTCCAAATCATTGTTGTGACGAGACAAGAACCTAGAAGAATACACTCGCTTGACATATTCATGGTGTAATATCATGCAGAAATTGTGTGTGCACTTTAGAAAATTAGGAAAAGTCATCTGGTTTTCACAGCCTGACTGGATTTCAGCTCCCAGTGTTGGGCAGGGCAAGATTTGCACAGCTGTTGAAAGAAGCCCAGTTCCTCCTGATACGGACCAGGGTTCTTGGCCTCCCTAGATCAAAATAAATTGACTAGAGCCCAGTCAAGGCTGTATTGTGACCCCTGCAGAGGAGAGTGAGATCAAACAACAAGTTCCCTTGCTAGCTTGCTCCCCAAGGGGGACAAGCTTGTTTCTTATATGGGGTCAGGGTAGGGATAAGTCTAGGAGTTGGGCCAGAGAGGTAACAGGTGTTTTGCCCATTCCTCTGCTGGTCGTGTGTGCAGGGGGCATGCTCAGTACCCTGCTTTTGCTCCCAACACCCTGTTTTTGCTCCCAGCTCTTCAGAAATGGCAGGCGAGTTTTTTGGTCTTTTGGTACCTTTTGTCCATAATCTGCTCCAACTGCACGCGCACATGCTTGTTTTAAGTCCCATGTAGTTTCTCTGTATTTTTTTGCTGGAGGAGAGGTTTGTCCAGGAGCAAGCATTGCAGCAAAGGGTCCCGGGTCCCAACCTGCCTTATTTCTTCCCAAGTGGATCCAGAGCTTGGCAGGGGCAGAACTTACTTTGGGGTTTCAAATACTAAAGTGGATTATGCATCATAAATCAGAAATTTGTGTACTGGGTGTGACATTGACTCAAAGTTGGGTAAGTAAGAAATAGCTAATTGCTTTCTTCAAATCAAGTTAGAGCTGACTGCCATTCCCTATACCACCGAATTTTAAGAGTAGAACAAACCTGTCTTCCTATTGGATCTATTCCTTTCGCTCTGACCCTTATGCTCTCTTGCCTGTGCTTAGTCATGCTGACCCTGCACCTTCTGTAAAAGTATGTTGCCTATATCCTGATATATACATGATAGAAAGGTATAACTTTTTTCCAGGCATACAGAGAAGAAAAGTTGCAGAGCAGAGAACAATGTTTGTCTTGTTGGAGGTTTATAGGAACATTGTGACCAGACCTACACGGACAGCTGCAAGAACAAAGGATTCCAGGCTCAAGAACTCTGCAACAATAAACCATACCCTCTCCCCTTTCGTATAAAAGAAGTGTGAATTCTGACTCCAGTGGTTCCTTGGGACACTAGTCCACCATATTCTCAGTCTGCTGGCTTTCCCAATAAAGTTGCTATTCTTTGTCCCAACACTGTGCCTCTTGATGTACTGGCCAGCTGTGAGGGGAGCAGCATGAGCTTGGGCTTGGTGACAAACTGGTAAGAAATTCAGCTTTGTGTCCTCTTTCTCCCAGGGTTATTTGGTGCCCAGACAATAAAGTTTCTCAGTGTGTCATGGGTTCTCTGGATCATCACTGTCCAAGGTTTATCCAGGAAATTGGCTCACCTGGTTCTGGACAAAGGAGCTTCCCATCAAGCCCCATCCTCATTGAGCTCAGGCCAGTCCTGGAGCAAGGCTAAGGAAATGGCACTGATCCTCAAGGGGTTCAGGCTCTGTAGACCTTCACGTTTTTCCTGAGCTTTGAGAATGTTCTGTCCCTCAGTTCCGAGAGGTCCCATGTTCTCTCAACAGACACCTTCACACACATGCACACTCCCTAGCATTATTCGGTTCAGTCACTCGGTCGTGTCTGAGTCTCTGTGACCCCATGGACTGCAGCACGCCAGGCTTCCCTGTCCATCACTAACTCCTGGAGCCTACTCAAACTCATGTCCATCAAGTCAGTGATGCCATCCAACCATCTCATCCTCTGTTGTCCCCTTCTCCTCCTGCCTTCAATCCTCTGCAACATCAGGGTCTTTCCCAATGAGTCAGTTCTTCACATCAGGTGGCCAAAGTATTGGAGTTTCAGCTTCAGCATCAATCTTTTCAATGAATATTCAGGACTGATTTCCTTTAGGACTGACTGGGTAGATTTCCTTGTAGTCCAAGGGACTCTCAAGAGTCTTCTGCAACACCACAGTTCAAAAGCATCAATTCTTCAGCGCTCAGCCTTTACAGTCCAACTCTCACATCCATACATGACTACTGGAAAAACCAAAGCTTTGACTAGATGAACATTTGTCAGCAAAGTAATGTCTCTGTTTTTTAATATGCTGTCTAGGTTGGTCATAGCTTTTCTTCCAAGGAGTAAGTGTCTTTAAATTTCATGGCGGCCGTCACCATCTGCAGTGATTTTGGAGCCCCCCAAAATATAAAGTCCCTCACTGTTTCCACTGTTTCCCCATCTCTTTGTCATGAAGTAATGGGACTGGATGCCATGATCTTAGTTTTCTGAATGTTGAGTTTTAAGCCAACTTTTTCATTCTCTTCTTTCACTTTCATCATGAGGCTCTTTAGTTCTTCTTTGCTTTCTGCCATAAAGGTGGTGTCATCTGCATATCTGAGGTTATTGGTGTTTCTCCCAGAAATCTTGATTTCAGCTTGTGCTTCATCCAGCCTGGCATTTCTCATGATGTACTCTGCATAGAAGTTAAATAAGCAGAGTGACAATGTACAGCCTTGACATACTGCTTTTCCTATTTGGAACCAGTCTGTTGTTCCATGTCTAGTTCTAACTGTTGCTTCCTGACCTGCATACAGATTTCTCAAGAGGCAGGTCAGGTGGTCTGGTATTCCCATCTCTCTCAGAATTTTCCACAGTTTATTGTGATCCACATAGTCAAAGGCTTTGGCATAGTCAATAAAGCAGAAGTAGATGTTTTTCTGGAACTCTCTTGCTTTTTCCATGATCCAGTGGATGTTGGCAATTTGATCTCTGGTTCCTCTGCCTTTTCTAAAACCAGCTTGAACATCTGAAAGTTCATGGTTCAAGTACTATGGAAGCCTGGCTTGGAGAATTTTGAGCATTTTACTTTGCCAGCATGTGAGATAAGTGCAATACTGTGGTAGTTTGAACCTTTTGGCATTGCCTTTCTTTGAGATTGGAATGAAAACTGACATTTTCCAGTCCTGTGGTCATTGCTGAGTGTTCCAAATTTGCTGGCATATTGAGTGCAGCATTTTCACAGCATCAGCTTTTAGGATTTGAGATAGCTCAACTGGAATTCCATCACCTCCACTAGCTTTGTTCATAGTGATGCTTCCTAAGGCCCACTTGACTTTGAATTCCAGGATGTCTGGCTCTAGGTGAGTGATCACACCATTGTGGTTATCTGGGTCATAAAGATCTTTTTTGTACAGTTCTTCTGTGTATTCTTGCCACCTCTTCTTAATATCTTCTTCTTCTGTTAGGTCCATACCATTTCTGTCCTTTATTGTGCCCATCTTTGCATAAAATTCCTGTGAGATCTCTAGTCTTTCCCATTCTGTTGTTTTCCTTTATTTCTTTGCATTGATCACTGAGAAAGGCTTTCTTATCATTCCTTGCTATTCTTTGTAACTCTGCATTCAGATGGGTATATCTTTCCTTTTCTCCTTTCCCTTTAGCTTCTCTTCTTTTCTCAGCTATTTGTCAGGCCTCCTCAGACAGCCATTTTGCCTTTTTGCATTTCTTTTTCTTGAGAATGGTCTTGATCACTGCCTCCTGTACAATGTCATGAACCTCTTTCCATAGTTCTTCAGGTTCTCTGTCTATTGGATCTAATCCCTTAAATCTATTTCTCACTTCCACTGTATAATCATAAGGGATTTGATTTAGGTCATACCTGAATGGTCTAGTGGTTTTCCCTACTTTCTTCAATTTAAGTCTGAATTTGGCAATAAGGAATTCATGATCTGAGACACAGTCAGCTCCCTAGCACTATACTCTAAAGAAACTCAAGTTTCAGGCTTCAGAAAGATAATGGGCTGCAGGGGAGAGAGGCTACCTGAACACAGTAGCTCTCAACATGTGGTCCTGGCCTGCAGCATCTAATACTCAAGGGAGGCTCATGGTTAGAAATGCCAATTCCTGGACTCCACCCCAGACTTGTTGAATCAGAAACCCTGGGAATGGGGCCCAGCATGCTGTGTCTTAAGCCCTTATGGGTCCAGAATGTAACTTGGGCTTTCTGTTCCACCTCGCAATAAGTACCCAGAAGCAAGAGACTGTCAAGTTCTAGCCTTTCATTTAAGTGGGGGGAGGAAAAATGGAGAGGTTAATACAAAGCAACTCTCATTCTTTCAGATACTTCTACAGCAACAAATAAAATAAATACTGATGACAAACTGCAATGACAACGGAGTGACCTCAGTTCAGGCAGACAAAACTGGAGTCAGGTGGCCATTAAGGACTTGGTCAGACACGTCTCTGCAACGAATGGGAACTTGCACTTTCTTGGAATTAAACCAGACCCAAGGATACCAGCAACCACAGTCAGAAGAAAACCTGCCAACTGTAACCTTACGGTCTCCAGATCTCCCCTTGTAAATAATTTCAGACCCCAACAAATCCCTAACTAACAAGCATCCTTACTTCTTGCCACCCCCAGTGATAATTCTTGATAAACAACTCATGTAACCATAACCTTGCAGTATAAGGCTCCCCTACTCCATGGTGTAGTTCAGCAGAACACAACCCAAACGTGTCTTGAATCGTTTTAAAAATATTTATTAATTTATTTTACTTACTTTTTGACCTTTTAATTTACAGGTCTTAGTTGCAGCATGTGGAATCTTAGTTGTGGCATGTGGGAACTAGTTTCCGGATTGGCGATCGAACCCTGGGCACGCTGCCTTGGAGCATGGAGTCTTATCCACTGGACCACCAAGGAAGGTCCTGCCTTTTGTATCTGTGTCTTCTGGGATACAGTCCTAAAAAAACCCCAATAAACACCTTTCCATTTCAATCAGGTCTTCATTTCTGAAATTTTGGTTAATGATACCTTAGTTAATTCTCTCTCCCCTTGTATAAGGCACTGCAAAGCACAGTCTGGTTTCATAAAGAACAGAGGAAACCTGAGAACATGTCTGCTCCACACCTCACCAACAAATCCTCACCCCCACCCGCCAGGTTTAAGAATTCAAGAGGCTTTATCCTGAAAAAGAAGCATGCAGAGAAATAAAGGTCAAGTGTTCAGTAGAGACTGTTCCACATCTCCATGGAATGCAGAAATGTATGAACACTCTTAGAATTTCAATTGGGTCTCCCTTTTGCAAGGATTTTTATACTAACATGGACCCAGCACATAACTCCTCGTAGTAAAAAAACGGTCTGTGTTAAAAATGCAATATCCTCCTCCAATATACATACCAGATAAATGCTCATTTTTATCACATCATCTTATTTCAACCTTGTTATAAGGTTTGATTCAAGCAAAAGTGGAAGGTTGTCATTTTCGCTCTTAAGCCCAATTAAATGTCACCATTTCCCGATTTCTCCTGCTGCCCCAGATACTTCCAACAAATTTCAGACCTGAAATTTTCTGAACTCCTTCTTCTTTCCCAAGTCATTTTAAGAACCTGCCATTAAAGCATAATTACATGACTGGAAAATACTTTTGAAGCCCGCTCAGTGTGACTTTTTTTAATAGCGAGGTTTCTGAATCGCAGTCCTCCTAGGTGGATTTTCCGAGCTGGGTATAACTGGAGAGCCTCTCTGCGGGCCCATTAGTTACCTTACAGAATTACATGAACTGTTTTAGGCCTCCCGAGGTAGCAAAGACTTAGCAATAAGTGAATGGATTATGCTTCACACTATTTTTAGACAGTATATACTAACAACCAAGACTGTTGAGCAGTTTTTGGCTTCTGAGATTATTGCTGTGAAATACAAGATTTACTCTTTACAGAAACAAACAAACAAAAATGTTTAAAGCCAAATGCAGAATCAGCCTCCAAATTTCATTCGAGTTGATCCAGGCCAGAGAGCAATGCAGACCTTGATCAAGGTCACAACGGCTGGTTTCAGGGCAGCAGCAATTGGATTCACAGTCGCCACTGGGAGTCCTCCAACTGCTAATCAGCATTTCAGCCAGTTCTTTTTCCCTAAAAAACCAGTTCATTACCTTCCAGCACACGACTGCCACCTACTGGTGACAATGGTCATTGCTGCCTGTGCAAAGCCGGAACTCCAAACAGATTAAGAATGACTTATATGTGAATATAACAAAAAAGCAGCAGACTTACAGATGTAAACGACAAACGCGGTTACCAAACAATGGGGAGGGGGGCAAGGGCAATATAGCGGCAGGGGAGGAGGGGGAGGTACAAACTATTGGGTTTAAGATAGGCGCGAGGATATATTGTATAACCTGGGGAATATAAAGCCAATTCTTTGTTATAATGGTACATGGAAAGTGACCTTTAAAAATCATATTTAAAAGTTAAAATGAAAATTAAAAAACTTTATGGAGAGAAAATAATTCGTCTTCAAAATGCTTTGAGTCGCTTTACTTAAATGTTATCTTATGTGATCCTTTCAACACTATGAAATGGGAATTTTTCTCCATGAGGACATGAGGTGCAGGTGAAGAAACTTACCCACGGAAGAATCAAGTTCACACAGCCTTGCTCCAGCTGGCAATAGCTGCACCCGCCCTCCTCCCCCCATCTCCAGCCCCCACGCCCGCCCCGCGGGCTGAGTCCTGGTCCTCTAACTTTGACTTGCTTGGGGCTGGGGTCTCCCACCTCTTCCCAGTCCTCTCTAACAGGGACTACTCCCCGGGATGCATACTCCCCGGGATGCAGTGATAGGCTTAGGGAAAGCCAATCAGATCCTCTGACCCTTTCGCAGGCCCGGGTGAGGGGGAAGCACGTGCTCTTTTCCACTCACGCAGCCAGTGGTGTCAACAGTGCCCGCTGGAAGCTGCCCTCGCTCTGCTGAGCGGAGCCCAACATCCTTAGGTCGCCACGGTGCAAGAAAAGCTGAGAGACGTCGAAGACCTAAACCAGTGAGAGCTCTGTGCCCCCAGTTCCAGCTGTGCTTGGAACCCAGCTCTGCTCTTGGGTGTTTCCGTTCTGAGAGCCAATAAATGCCTCTTTAAGGATTAAACGCCTGTTTGAGATGGCTTTTCCTGAATCTTGTCCTGAAAAGTCCTAATACCGAGGGTTTACCCTTTTCTCCCTTCCTTCTCTTTCCTTACTTTCAACTGTCAACAAATTAATGTTTGTATTGTGCCTGTGCTTACGAGACACGAGTTCATTTTCCAATACCTGTTTATTCTTGCATTTACAGTACATAAGTAAAAATGTCATTTGGATATAAATGTAATTTTAAAACTGAAGTAGAGTTGATTTATAATATTGTATTAGTTTCAGATGTACAACATAGTGATTCAAAAAGTTTGTATGTTGTACTCCATTTAAAGTTTTTATAAAATACTGGCTATATTCCTTGCCTTGTAGTATATATCCTGTAGTGCATTTATTTTATACAGAGTAGTTTGTACCTCTTAATACCCTACCCCTATCTTGACCCCCGCCCCGACTCTATCCTAGGTAACCACTAACTTTTTCTCTGTGAGTCTGTTTCTGTGAACATAATTTTTAAATGAAGTTTTTACATAAATTAAAAACAATGAAATACCTTAAAAATCTTTTATTTCTCCTCCTAAATATCAGTTTCTCAAGAGCAACCAGGAGGTCTACAATCTAAAGTAGTTAGTTCTTTCATTAAGGCAGAAATTGATTAGAGCTTTGGGGTTTGTGGGGTTTGTCCAGGATTCATGCCATCATGGCTTAGGTAAGTGTAGAGGTTTTTCTCAAAGGAGACATATTCCCTTGAGAATATCAGAATATCATACATTTATTTAAGGTAAGGTCAAGACATAAATACCTTGGGAAATGTAACGCTATGTACAAATCAATATGTTTTAAAATGTTATTTTAGTTGATAGGAGAAACTAACTTTTCTTAAAATTATACATCTTATTTTTAATTCATTATATAATCTCCTTGTTAATGTTCAGATAAGAAATTTATTACATGCAATTTTTCAACCAGAGAACTTCTTAGGTGGTAAATTGTTGACAATGTCAATGATAAAATAAATTAACTTGATCCCAGAAGACAGTACCACGCTCATAACATTGCTTTCCCAATGCTATTGACTGACTAACAATTTTTGGAGACTGTCTTCTGATTGGTTAAGGATTAGTGATGGGCTACTGGCTGCTGGAAGCAATTCTGCTTACGTAGAACTAGCTACCAAAGATGTTTTGGCTACAGCAAAGGGAGTTTGGGAGGTTTGCTTTTTATTACTTGAAGCTGCTCTATCCATGAGAGAAAGGTATTTTGCAAGTAATGTTTGGAGCCATGAATAAACATTGGAGTTAAGTGCTACTCTTTTTGCTGATTTACTTCAGCAGGGTTTTAAAACTCCTTTTAAAATTGTTGACCAAGACAGTTTCCACTTGATGGTTCCTTCCCGCCCCACATGGCCCCTGATTTTCACTCTGTTCTTCAAGTAGCCTCCGGAGCAGCTGGAATAGGGCCAAGGAAGTAAAACCACCATCACAACTCAGTCCCTCCCCCAGTTCCTCCCATTCAATGAGAGTGACTTTGCTCTAAACTCTGTTTTTATGTATAGGGCTTTTTTTTTTTGAAAAGTTTTCACTCATTCAGCAACTGTCTCTTGAAAACCAACTATCTCCCAAGCATCAAGCTTGGAGACATTGTGATACTCCCTAAACAAAAAACTCAAACTACCCTATCTTTATGTTCAGAGGGGAGGGGCATGAGGGTACAAACAACACACAATTAACAAGAGAATAAATAAAACAATACTGACAGGAGTATGATAAAGAGAATAACGTGATCATGTGATGGAAGGTGGCTGGAGAAGTCAAGCATCGTTTGAAAAGGTGGTGAGGAAATGCCTTGCAGAGACAGTGATTCTTGGAGTGGTGTATTTGTGTCACTAGAAGATTTAAAACAGAGTTGCAATAAAGCCCAATTACAAAAATCATTTTTGTATGTTTGGTAGAAGGAGACAGAGAGTAAAAGCAAAAGGACCATTGGGAAGCCTTTGGGATCATCCCATCAACACACTGGTTTGGATATGAGAGATGAAGTAAAGAAAGGAATCAAGGATGACTCCTAGTTTTTTTCCTTTTGAGCAGTTGGATGGATGGTGATGCCCTTTACTAAGATAGGAAAGATAGGACTTCCCTGGTGGTCCAATGGTTAAGAATCTGCCTGACTGAACACTGGGTTCAATCCCTGGTTCAGGAACTAAGATCCCACATGCCACAGAGCAACTAACCCCGCACGGCACAGCTGCTGAAGCCCGCACACCTTAGAGCCCATGCTCTGCCACAAGAGAAGCCACTACAATGAGAAGCCCACAGATCACAATAGAGACTAGCCCCTGCTTGCTTGCCACAAGTAGAGGAAGCAAGAGTCTGTGCAGCAGTAAAGACCCAGGGAAGCCAAAAATAAACAAATAGACCATCATTTAAAAGCAAGACGGGAAAGACAGGAGGAAAACCAAGTGTGAGCAGACTATAGAAAGAAAGCTTTATTTTGGATAGTTCTGATTTAAAACCTCTCTTAAATATTCAGGCTAAGATGCAAAGTCAGCCGTTTTCTCTGGAGTCAGGAGCTCAAAGAAGAGGTCAGGCTCTAAATGTCTAATTTTGAGAGTTGTGGATGATGCAAAGAGATCATCAAGAAGTGGACCCAAGACCCTGTTCCAGGAACTCAAGGGATTAAATGTGGCAGAGAAACGAAAGACAAGATAGAAAAGGAGATGGATTTTTTTGCAAAAAGAAAAACCTAACACCGTGCCCCTGGAGAAAGCAATCGCACCCCACTCCAGTACTCTTGCCTGGAACATCCCATGGATAGAGGAGCCTGGTAGGCTGCAGTCCATGGGGTTGCTAAGAGTTGGACACGACTGAGCGACTTCACTTTCACTTTTCACTTTCATGCATTGGAGAAGGAAATGGCAACCCACTCCAGTGTTCTTGCCTGGAGAATCCCAGGGACGGGGGAGCCTGGTAGACTGCCATTTATGGGGTCGCACAGAGTCAGACACGACTGAAGTGACTTAGCAGCAGCAGCAGCAACATCCTCCCCCACCAGAAGGAGAGAAGAAATCTGTACCAGTTGCTGTGGATATTCCCAAGAATATTCCAAAATCCCTGGTTAATCAGAGCAGGAAATCTTGGCCAGACATTTAGGAAGAAAACCAGGAGAATTCAATGAATTCTGGTACTTTTAAAACACCTACAAAGAGGGACTTCCCTGGCGGTACAGTGGATAAGAATCTTTCTGCCAGGGCAGGCAACATGGGTCCGATCTCTGATCTGGGAAGACCCCACATGCCTCAGAGCAAATAAGCCTGTGTGCCACAGCTACTGAGCCCTGCTCTAGAGCTACCGAGCCCCTGTACTGCAGCTACTGAGTCATGTGTTGAAAGCCTGTGCCCCACAAGAGAAGCTCACACACCACAATGAAGAATAGCCCCTGCTCACAGAAATAGCTCAGTTGGTAGAGAATCTGCCTGCAATACAGGAGACCTGGGCTCGATCCCTGGGCTGGAAATATCCCCTGGAGAAGGGAAAGTCTACCCTCTCCAGGATTCTGGCCTGGAGAATTTCATGGACTGTATCATCCACAGGGTCACAGAGAGTTGGACACGATTGAGCGACTTTCATGCACATACACAGCAATTAATGAAAGCCTGTGTGCAGCAGCAAGGACTCAGCACAATCAAAAGATAAAAATAAAAAGATGAAAGAATTTTTAAAAAACTACAAAATTATAATAAGTAATTTAGGGAGAATAATACCATTCCTTATGTGCCATACTTTGGGGGAAATTGTCCTAATCTTGGGTACCACTGCTAAGATCCTGTTATTTATATTCACTTGGTCATTGTTCCCAAAGTGAAAGTGAAAGTGCAAGTCACTCAGTTGTGTCTGACTCTGCAACTCCATGGATGATACAGTCCATGGAACTCTCCAGGCCAAATACTGGGTAGTCTTTCCCTTCTCCAGGGGATCTTCCCAACCCAGGGATCAAACCCAGGTCTCCTGCATTGCAGGCGGGTTCTTTACGAACTGAGCTATCATTGTTCCCGAAGAATGCCCCAATACCAGGGAGACTCAGATCAGAAGGTGCTAGTCTCTGCTACTCTTTTCAGATCAACTCCTCTTGTATGCTAAACTAGGATTTCTATACTGAGCACAGATTTCCAGTCCAGGGGACCCTATGTTTAGTTTTCTTTCAAGAGTCCTTCCCAACTCTCCTGGCAGCAAAGCTCAACTAGAATCATTGGGCATCCACAAGGTAAAGTTCGATAATGCAGGACCACAACAGGGAAAGAGGGGGCTTCTCCATCCTTTTGTCCCCAGGAAGTTCTTTTGAACAAAGAAATTTGCCAATTTCTCCAGACACTAGATCTGTATCCTAAGGGGTATCATTTCTTCTTCTTTGTAATCTTTATTTATTTTTGGCCTCACTGGGTTTTTGTTGCTCTGGGCAGGCTTTCTCTAGTGGCAATGCACTGGCTTCTTATTGTGGTGATTTCTCTTGTTGTGGAGCACAGATTCTAGGCGAGTGGGCTTCAGTAGTTGTGGGTTCAGAGGATGGGCTCAGGAGCTGGGGTGCACGGACCCAGCCACTCAGCAGCATGTGGGATCTTCCTTATGTCTCAAGGATCTAACCTATGTTTCTTGCGCTGGCAGGCAGATTCTTAACCATTGGACCACCAGGGAAGTTTAGTGTATTATTTCTAATCAGATGTGGTCTGGCCAGAGTATTTTATTGCACCCTTTCCTTACATTAGTGGAAAACGTTTTTCCTAATACCTATCTTCCTTTCCTGTTTCAGTTCCTTTCTCCGTCTGTGTGTGCTTGATTGTGTCTGACTCTTTGCAACCCCATGAATTGTAGCCCACCAGGCTCCTCTGTCCATGGAGTTTTCCAGGCAAGAATACTGGAGTGGGTTACCATTTCCTCCTTCAGGGGATCTTCCCAACCCAGGGATCAAACTCATGTCTCTTTTGTCTCCTGCATAGGCAGGAAAATCACTTTTGTGTGGTCTATTTGGTCATATATATATATATATTTTTTTTTTTTTGCATTTTTGTGCATTTTGTTGGTGATTTAAAATGCCCCCAAGTGTAGTGCTAAAGTGCCGACTCGTGTACCTAAATACTAGAAGGCTGTGCTGTGTGTCATGGAGAAGATATGTGTGTTAGATAAGCTTCCTTCAGGCATCAGTTAAAGTGATGTCAGCTGTGAGTTCAATGTTAATTGATTAACAGTGTATGTTTAATAACTTGTCTTTAAATAGAAATGTACATAAAAGAAAGATATGCAGTGATCAGTTAATGAAAATGTTGTGACCAGAGGCTCTTAGGAACCTAACTCTGTATTTACCCTAGGAGCAATTGTTCAATATTCACTAAATCTGTTTTTGCAGTGACTTTGTAGAACTACCATGAGTAATGAGAATCATCTATATTTACATCATCAAGGGGACATCACTCCAGTGACTTCCCTTCCTAAAGGAAGACACCTACATCAAGGTGACCAAGATTTCTGTAGGCAGGAAAGTGTAAGGCAGCCTTGAAATGGCAGATCTTCTTCCTTTGAAAAGACAAAAACAAAACAACAAAGAGGAAAACAAAGCATTTAAAGTGTTGCTTCACCAGTCCCCAGGCCCACCTCAGTGTATATACGTATATGTAAGAAAGATATATATATACATGTAACATACATTAACATGCAACATATAAAACATATATACATGTAATATATATATATATAAATGAAAAAATACATACCAACCGTACAATGAAATTAACATGTTGTGGAAAACACTTGGAGCAAATCCTGGAAGATCATATAAATGTTAGTGCAATATGTTCAAATAAGGAAATTGCACAAATACAGAGATAATACTAAATATTATTAAGAATGACAGCTAAATATGTATGTGTGTGTCTGTGTGTCTATGTTAGTCGCTCAATTGTGTCCGATTCTTTGCACCCCATGGACTGTAGCCCACCAGGCTCCTCTGTCTATGGAATTTTCCAGGCAAGAATACTGTAGTGGCTAGCCCTTCCCATCTCCAAAGGATCTTCCTGACCCAGGGATTGAATCTGGGTCTCCTGCTTTGCAAGTGGATTCTTCATTGTCTTAACTACCAGGGAAGCCCAACTACACATATACCAAATATTAATATATCACTCACTCCTACTTCACATAATTATGTGAAACATTTTCTCAGATGAGATGTAGAAAAGTTTATATTTTCCATTTCTTCCTTGGAATATTATTAGGAGATTGTTTCTGATAATAGTACAAACACAGGATAGATTATTATCTAACGATTCTTAGTCGTGTTTTAGAAGAATATTTAATATGTAATGATGTGGGTCTACAGTGAATCTACAAAGTTGTACGAATACTATGATCACAATTTAAAAAGATTATCTCATGCTACAAATATAATGAGAAGACAATACTACGATATTTGAAGTTGTAAACCTCAGCTATGATATTAAAGGTAATTTTTATATTCTCTATACTGTTCTATATTTTCTACATTTTCCATAATAAGGATATTAATTACCTTATATAATGAAAAACTATCATCAATTATGATCTCTATACTTTCACACTGTTTTTATCATTCAAGCCTAAAAAGTGCTCACATATGTTTTCATATTAAAAAGCTACATTTTTCTCACTTAACATCTCAAAAAATTAACATTTCTTCAAGCAATCCAAAATCTGAGTGAAATGCAACAAGCTATATGGTCAGGTCTCCATTCTTCTAATAATGAACGACAACATGAACAAGACTGTGTGAATGGTACAAAAACTCTTGTGAGTTTGGAAGCATGATTTGATTTTCATGCAGAAAATATATCTTTCCGATGCTGGATGTCAAAATGAGCCTGCCTTCCTGGTATACCTTCCCCTTATCAGAAGGCCGTCAAACTTTCAGGTGACAGGTGTTGGCAATAACTAGCAAGGTAGAAAGGCTTCATAGCCTAAATCATAAATTATGGTATAAATTGAAAGGAATAAAAAATAAGCAGATCTCTCTAGAGAAAATAGGTTAGACTCAGATGGCATGAATCTATGCTCAGTACCCAGGGCATATGCATAAGTGCTAAGTTGCTTCAGTCCTGCCCGACTCTCTGGGGCCTCCTGGACTCTAGCCCGCCAGGCTCCTCTGTCCATGGGATTTTCCAGGCGAGAATACTGGAGTGGGTTGCCATGCCCTTCTCCAGGGGATCTTCCTGGCCCAGGGATTGGACCCATGTCTCTTATGTCTCCTGCATCGGCAGGCAGGTTCTTTACTACTAGTATCACCTGGGGAGCTCTCCCCAGAGCACACCCAGCAGCAAATGGCCTTCAGTAGTTATGTGAATCATGTAAATAGGATGAACAATGTTATTTTTAATAACAAAATAGTACATATTTTGGCATATGTTTGCAACTCAGAGTTGAGCCTCCTATGGAGCAATAAAATTCATAGTGAATACTGTCTTTGCTTTCACACTAATTATAAATCCATTGATTTGTAATGGATCCTTAATATTAATCCCCTAAACTATATACTTTAAGACACTTGGGGTTCATTTTGAATTTTTAAAAATAAGCATGGGCTGCTTTTCTCTATTTATAAACAGCTCATCAGAGACTTGTAAAGCCCATCAATTTTGAGACATTGACTCGTATTTCTCTGTTATCTTTCATTTCTATACATGCTTTCTGTTTTTGTTCTCTTTGATGGTCTCGCTGTGTTGTATTTGTTTTGCTCTTCAGGGCTGATTTAGTCCGATGGACACCCCAGAGAAAATTCTGACTCAGCAGACCTCTTCCAAAGGGTTGCAGAAGGTAAGTGAAGGCTACTCAGCCTTTGAGGACTGATACTATGTGAGGCTATTGAGATGCTACTTGACAGGACCCCACATCAGTGTGAAATGAGATCATGAAGCTACAGAACACAGAAGTGGTCCCACAGCCAGACTAGAGGTGCAGAGGTAGAGAACGGAGTTATGGACACAGCAGGGGAAAGAGAGGGTGGGATGAACTGAGACATTACCATTGAAATATACACACCACCATGTGCAAAACATATAGCTAGTGGGAAGCTGCTGTATAGCATAGAGAGCTCCGGTCAGTGCTCCGTGATGGTCTAGAGGGGTGGGATGGGGAGATGGCGGGAAGGTTCAAGAGGGAGGGGAAATATGTATACCTATGGCTGATTCATGGTGATGTACGGCAGCAACCCACTCAACACTGCAAAGCAATCAGCTCCCAAGTAATAATAAATAAATGTAATAAAAGTAACAAAGAGGGAGGGGCTGTATGTATTGTTGTTCAGCCACTCAGTTGTGTCCAACTCCTCGTGACCCCATGGACTGCCACACACCAGGCTTCCCTGTCCTTCACCATCTCCCGGAACTTGCTCAAACTCATGTCCATTGAATCGGTGATGCCTCCCAACCATCTTGTCCTCTGTCGTCCCCTTATACTTATGGCTAATTCATGCTGTTCTATGGCAGAAAAACACATTGTAAAGCAATTATCCTCCAGTTAAAAAAAATTAAAAATGAGAAAAAGCAAAAAATGGAACAAAGGCTAACTTAAACTTGCCATAATTTTAATAAATGTATGGATGCAAAAGAAAGAAAGAAGTGGTCCACAGCCTCAGGCTGTGACAGAGACCTGAAAGATCCCTGACCCTGCTCTCTCTTCCTTCCACAGTCTCAGCCTTTACCTGAGATCCGGGATTAAGGGTGGAAGAGTAGTTTGTGCTGTTCTTTCCTCTCATACTTATTTTCCAACCCTCTCAGAAAAGGTCTAACCCTCTTACCAAGCCCTCTCCATGACGGTAGCCACACATACCACACATAAATGAGTGTCCCAGTTGGGAGTGTCTGTGCTGACCCTGGGGCATGTGTTGGTTGGGTGATAAACATCAGCATATGTCCTGACTTCTATGGGGCTACATGAAGGAGAGAAAACACAGATTCATGAACAAGCCCCATTCCTTCCTGTAAGACCCACCAGCGTTCTTGGCCTTCCCCAATCAATAGAAATTGATTCCAGACCAAACAAGAAACTCAGGCAAGGCTTTACTGGGGCTCCTGTTATAGCAGGGGGGAGCAAGAATACAGGTCTCCCTTGTTCACTCCCTGAGAAGAAGGAGAGCTTGCTTCTTATATGAGGCGAGGGTAAGGATGTGTCCAGGGGTAGGGTAGAGGGGTGGCTTAGGTGGTCTGACTCCCCTTTAGCCGTGTTGAGTGCCGGGCGCATGCGCAGTCCCTGGGTTTTGTGTCAAACACAATTTTTGCTCCCGGCTCTTCAGAAATGGCCGTGGGTGGCGAGCGCAGTGGTGGGGGTGTTGATCATTCTGTATGTTGTCCATAATTTGCCCCAACTGCACATGCATTCGTTTTTAGTACTTTAGAGTTTCTATATTGTGTGTCCAGGTGCAAGCATTGCAGCAAAGGATTCCAGGTTCCACGTCCCAGCCTGTTTCGCTTATACTCAGCCTGGAACTAAGGTAAGTCATTTCCCTGGGGAAACTGAGAGAAGTTGTACTTAAGATCTCAACTAGGCAGAAGCCAAATGCTCAGTAAGGTAGTGTATGTGCTGGATGTTCAGCTTTGCTTGAAAACACTTTTATAAACCTTTCCAAACATCCACATGGACCTAAGTTTCTTATCTGCTAAAGGTTGACATCCAAATTTTTCCTCTCTCTTTTTGTTTTATTTTAAAATAATTTTCTGGTGTTTTATTAGTATTCTGACATTTAATTATGAGTTGTTAGAATTGCCCTAGAAAGAAAATATCTCTGTTCGGACTTCAAGGACTAATACAATAATACCACTTGCTTCATTATGTCTTGGGCATTTTAACCTCAGCACACCTGGAGAAGGACTAACAGATTCACTTCAGTGGTGGGTGGTCTCTGCTGAGATGATAAACGATACCTCTTTATATTTGAAGAGTCATTGATCATGCTGAGCCTATGTAAAGTGAAAAGGGGTAAAGTTATGGTTATTTTTGAAGGACTGAAGCAATGGTTTAACAGATTGCTCAAGAAAATACATATATTTTAAAATGTGGGATTACTGGAGAGTTTTGCTGAATGCTATGAGGTTGGTAACTGGCAAACTATTTTTACTTCTGTGTAAGACATGCTCTAGGAACAAATCACACAGTTTGCTGAGGAGCTGCAAGATAGTTTGATTAACTTTCTTTTCTAGGACAAAAGGCTACCATTTAACTTGAAGTCCTCAGGAAGCTATGCGAATTGAGTGATTCAGGCAATGATATTAATTCCATTTGAATTCCATTTGAGTTTATTGATTCCTTCATCTGGGGGGAAAAAAAAAAGAAGAAGAAGCAGGGAGCAGCTGTGGAGGCAGTAACCCAGGTCTTCCAGATTTTTGCTGTAAATCATGGGAAGGGATATGGTCTAAATTGCTCCCATTTGTAAATGCTTCTAGGCTGTTCTTTTTGTGAAAAATGGCTTATCTTCGAACTTCCTTTTTCTGTCTTTTGTTAAGATAAGACAGAAGCCTAGTGGCTAGCAATAAAGAAAATTGTACTAACCATTTAGAAAACATTTCTTTCCCAGGAGATGAGCTACATGCAGATATGTTGAGCTTGTAATTAGTGTGAGCGGTGTTCTTATCTGAGGGATGGGCTTTTGGACGATGCAGACCTGGAATGCTAGCATTTGTTGGGAACTCATAGCTGTAGGGAAGACAGCTGTGATGAATGATTCCCTAGCACCCCAGGTCTGGGGAACAAGAAGTTCACTTGCATTTCTGTTTATAAAACAGAATATATCTGGCAATAAATAATGCCTTCAACCTCGATATTTTTTCCCAGACTAATTCCATTCATTAATCAAACTAAACCATTATACTAAACCCCAAGGCTAATATGCTATAAAAAGTTCCCATCTATAGTGAAGTCAGGTTGATTTGTGACTAAGATGGGGAAGAGAAGGATTATCTCGTGTTTCTTTTATTTCCCCAAAGCTTGTTGTTTAAAACACATAAAATTCGTAATTTAAAACCCTCAATTCCTGAGCTTGTAACATCTGATTGCTGCTTAGATAGCTTCTAGTATGCAAGGGGTCACTTGCTATGGTCTGAATGTGTGTGTCCCTCCAAATTTATACATAGAACCCCTAGGGGATGGTATCGGGGGATGGGGTCTGATTAGGACCCCACCTAGGACATGATCCAGAGAAGGCAATGGCACTCCACTCCAGTAGTCTTGCCTGGAAAATACCATGGGCGGAGGAGCCTGGTAGGCTCCAGTCCATGGCGTCGCGAAGGGTCGGACAGAACTGAGCGACTTCACTTTCACTTTTCACTTTCATGCATTGGAGAAAGAAATGGCAACCCACTCCAGTGTTCTTGCCTGGAGAATCCCAGGGACGGGGGAGCCTGGTGGGCTGCCATCTATGGGGTAGCACAGAGTTGGACACGACTGAAGTGACTTAGCAGTAGGACATGATCAGGTTGTGATTAGGTTATGAGAGTTCTACCCTCAAGAATAGGATTGGTGCCCTTGTAAAAGGAACTCCAAGGAGACTCCTTGCTCCCTTCCCCCATGGGAGTAAACAAGGAGAGTCTGCATCCCAGAAGAAGCCCCTCTCTTGACCATGAAAGTGACAGTTGCTCAGTCACGTCCAGCTCTTTGCCACCCCATAGACTGTAGCCTACCAGGCTCTTCCATCCACGGGATTTCCTAGGCAAGAATACTGGAATGGGTAGCCATTCCCATCTCCAGGGGATCTTCCCGACTCAGGGATCTAACCTGGGTCTCCTGCATTGTAGGCAGATTCTTTACCATCTGAGCTACCAGGAAAGCCCCGTCAGTCATGATGATACCCTAATCTAGGACTTCCAGCCCCCAAAACTAGGAGACATAAATTTCTGTTATTTATGAGCTACCCAGTCTATTGTGTTTTGTTAAAGCAGCCTGAATGGACTAAAATAGCTACCTACACTCCAGAGAAACTGTAGAGGAAGTCAGTGTTTCCATTTCTAACCCCGTGAAGAAAGACCAGGGGCTGGGAGTCCACTGAGAACAGATGACCTAACAGAGACACATGGGAACCTCACGCTGGCTGAAGCCAGAAGGGCAGCATGTGTGTACCAAGTGTGTTAGTCGCTCAGTCGTGTCCGACTCTCTGTGACCCCATGGACTGGAGCCGCCCAGGCTCCTCTGTCCGTGGGATTCTCCAAGCAAGAATGCCGGAGTGGGTTGCCATTCCCTTCTCCAGGGGATCTTTCCAACCCAGGGGTCAAACTGGGGTCTCTTGCATCGCAGGCAGATTCTTTGCCGTCTGAGCCAACATAGTTCATGTGCTACTACCACCCGATTAACAGTAACAACAACAATAAAAATGTGGAATTGAGAAAAAGCGAAAGTTCTGCTCCAGGTCTGAACTGCAGTGTCCGCCTCTCTGCTGCTGGGGCTGTGTATTGGTCAGGGTTCAATCAGAGAAGCAGATGACTATGCATGTACATTCAGGTATATTTTTCTGTATAAATGCTGCTGCTAAGTCACTTCAGTCGTGTCCGAGTCTGTGTGACCCCATAGACGGCAGCCCACCAGGCTCCCCCGTCCCTGGGATTCTCCAGGCAAGAACACTGGAGTGGGTTGCCATTTCCTTCTCCAGTGCATGAAAGTGAAAAGTGAAAGTGAAGTCGCTCAGTCGTGTCCAACTCTTAGCAACCCCATGGACTGCAGCCTTCCAGGCTCCTCCGTCCATGGGATTTTCCAGGCAAGAGTACTGGAGTGGGGTGCCACTGCCTTCTCTGATATAAATGCTACATAGAACTAAAAGTTAAAACTCAACTACTCGGCCATAAAGAATGAAATAATGCCATTTTGCAGCAATGGATGCACCTAGAGATTACCATATTAAGTGGAGTAAATAGGAAAGAGATCTCTAAGACAAACGCCATATGACATCACTTCTATGTGGAATCTAAAATATGACAGAAATGGACCTGTCTGTAAAACAGAAACAGACGCACAGACACAGAGAGCAGAAAAGAAAAGGCTGGGTGGGCGGGCTGGGAGAAGGCTGAATTGAGAGTTTGGGATTGGCGGATGCAAACTGGTATATATAGGATGGATAAACAAGATCAAATTGTACTGTGATAAGCCATAATGGAAAAGAGTTCTTTAAAAAAAGAATAAGGTTTCACAATACTTAAAACTCAAAAACTTCTAGAGGAAAACACAGAAGATCTTTGTGACACAGATAGCACATGTTTTGTATGAAAAATAGTAATTATAAAATATAGTCCATCAAATACAAAATTTCCATGCATCAAAAGATTTCATTAAGATGATAAAAGAAAAAGCTAGCTACAGCTGGAAGAAACTATTTGCAATACAAATATCTCATAAAAGACTCATACCCAGTATATATAAATAATTCCAACTGCTAACTAATAGAAAAATGAGTAATCTTGTTAAAAAATTGCAAAAACCAAAACATACTTACAAAAGAAAGTATATGATTATAATTATAAAAGTGGCCAACGCACACATGAAAAGATGCTAAACATCAGTGAAATGCAGATTAAAAGCATAATTTACAGTAACTAGAATAGCTAAAATTAGAAATAGAATAAACAAGCAATACTAAGTACTGGGGAAAGTTACAAATGCAACTCTCACGCACTATTGCTGGAAATGTATAAAGACAAGTGTTTTGAGAATCAATCTGGTAGTTTAAACATATATTTAAAATATAATTTAGCAATTCAACTCTTAGGTAAATAAAAATACACTCACTTAAAAAAAAAAAATACAACAACCCTGTACAAAGGACTTCCCTGGAGATCCAGTTAAGACTTCACTTTCCAATGCAGAGAATGCATTTTTGATCTCGGGTCAGGGAACTAGATCCCACATGCCTTGGGGCCAAGAAAGCAAACCAAAATTATTTGGAAGCAATATTGTAACAAATTCAATGAAGACTTTAAAAATGGTCCACTTAAAAAAAAAACTGTATAAGGATTTTCATAGCAACTGTTCCATAACTGTCAAAACTAGGGGAGAAAAAACAACTAAGGAAATAAATTGCTGAATTATATGATGGCATACCCATTCAATGAAATTCTACTGACCAATGAAAAGGAACAAACCACTGTATATCGGTTATCTGGGACTGTGTAACAAATCACTTCAAAATATAGTGACTTAAAACAACTATGGTGTATTATTTCTGTAGGTTAAGAGAGTGGCATTTCTGCCTGGGCTGACTCTTGCATTTATATTCAGTTGCCTGGATGGAACCAAGAGAGCCTCACTCCCCTCCTGGTGGCTTGATGCTGGCAGTGGGCTGGACACCTGCCTCCATGTGGCCCTTCATCCAGGTGGTCTTCCCGTCCTCTGGGGCCACTCTCTATAAATGTGGCCTGTCTCTTCAGCAGGATAGCCTGAACTTCCTTATATGGCTGCTGGAGAAACAAACGGCTACCTACTCCAGTACTCTTGCCTGGAGAATCCCGTGGACAGAGGAGCCTGGCAGGCTACAGTCTATGGGGCCGTGAAGAGTCGGATGTGACGGAGCACTCACATTCACCCTCTTCTTCCAAGACATAAAGTAGAAGCTATAAGCGCTATTAAGGCTTGGATTCAGAAGTCAAAGAATATCACTTCCATCACATTTTATTGGTCAGTCAAGTCATAAAAGCAGTCCGTCTCATGGGGTAATATACGGACCTTGTCACGTGATGGCAGGGGTAGTAATTTTCCATTATAAAAGGATAAGGTAACAGGAAAGGGAGTCATTGGGAGGCTGTTTTCACCACGGTCCCTCTTGTGATATGTATAAAACCGAGATTAATCTTACAGATAATACCCTGACTGAAAGAAGACATTCACAGAAGAGTGAACAGTATATTATCCTATTTATATTAAACCCTGGAACAGTCAAAACTAAGCTGTAAGTCAGAAATGAGAAAACTGATGGTTGTCTATTGTGGGAATGGCGGTGGGGAGCTTGACTGAAAATTGGGACAAGGAAGCTTTCTGTAGTGATGAAAATGCGCTATGAATTTCAGATTATCTTCATTGATATTACTATTTCCTGTCCAAGAAATAAATCTTATAAATATTTCTTCATTGTTCATATAATTCTTTTCCATTAATTGGATGAACAGCAAACAAACACCCTCTTTATTACTTCTGTTAGAAGTTTATCTTGTAATGAATTGTTTTTATCATGCTCTGAAAATTTTTTTGCTACAATTTGCTTCTCAGTGCCCCCATATATGTTATTTTGATGGGCTTTTCTTATAGCCCATCAGCTTTTGAGCATGAAATCTAAAGAAAAGGGAGAAATGACATAAGGAAATTTTCCCCCCAAATTTTGTAGCTTCTGCTAGAGGAAGTGAGTTAATGAATAAATCTGGGTCTGTACATAACTTGAATGAACAGAAAATCAGCTTTTTCCTTTTACCACCAAACCAAAAAACGTTAACTTTTTTTTTAATTTTTAACATATATATAAAAATAAATAGACGATATAGCGAACCCATTCTCCAGCCCCCAACATAAACAGGCCAATCTTGCCTCATCTATATTCCTAGCTCCAGTGCTATTAGAGATGGACCATCTTGTTATACTTACTCTTCAAAAGTAATCCAGGATAGCATATGTGTTTCATTTGTTCCATCAGTCAGATGGATCTGAAAAGAAAACAAAACGATTATAAAATACCAAAGTACTTAATAACTTCTGGTCCTAAGAAGCAACTTTCTGTCTGATGAGATGAAGAGATGGAGAAACACGTGTCACATATTCACACAGATCTTGGTTCTCGTCTCTCATAACTGCTATGCTGCCACACAACTGATGGCAAGTGGTTTTCAATGACAGGTTGCAATTGTCCAGAACATATTTTATTGATTTAAGAAACTCACAAATAGATGATTTTCAGTTGGCCAGAGGGGGAAAAAAAGCTTAAAACTGCTCATAGGATTTCGTTTTGTAGCAAGTGTGCATTGTTATTGCCAAGTAACCGGGGTAGAATCTACAGTAATGGAATGGTAGGTGGTGTTTGGTTTGCCACTTCATTTTGCATGTATTCTCCCATTATTTCAAAATTTTTTGAAATGTTTGGATAAGTCACACTTGTTTTTTTTCACTTCAACATTTTTTTCCCAAGTCCTGACACAACAATGGATTAAATTCAAGAACGACATGATTCCCACTAAATTTGTATTATTTAAGAATTTAACTTTTAATTATGACCCTGAAGGACAAAACTCTCACTTAAAATTTAACAACTGTAACTACTTTTTAGCACTCCAGGAATAATGCTGAGTTGTCTTTGGTCTTAAAATGCTGATTCAGTGTTTTGTTTGGCTTGACTTGCATATAAAACAAGTAAACACAGCCTCCTTGTGCTCAGTATCATCTCCAGGACTTGAGAATTCGCAATATGGTCATTCAGACTGGGTACTTGTCTTGCGTTGGTTGTGTCTGTCTCACTGAAAACAGTTTAAAATGTTGGGCTAGGCTAGTCCGGATCTCAAAATAAGTTACATTTTTTTTTCTTCTCAAAATATCTGTTTAAGACTTTTTGTTTATTTTGCATTCTGTTCATTTCTCTCTACATATTATGAGGATCACAATTCTGAAAAACTGCTTTCATTAACAATGTTGAACATTTTATTGCTTTCCGTAACAACATGAGGAAAGAAGACATGGCTCCTAACAAAATCAACTTATTCCTCAAGATAAGCGGTTGCTGACTATCTGGAATGCTCTGGTGGACTTATAATTTCTCTCCTCTTTTTAAAAAAATGTATTTAAAAAATGTTTTTCATCGTGTACAGTTGCTTTGCAATGTTCTTTTACAATTGCTTTACAACACTGCTTTACAATGTTAGTTTCAGCTATACAGTGAAGTGAATCAGCAATATGTATACATATGTACCCCAGGACATGGAAGCAACCTATATGTTCATCAACACATGAATGGATGTAGAAAATGTGGTTCATATATATGATGGAATATTACTCAGCCATGAAAACAAAACTCAACAAAACTGGGTCATATGATAGAGATGTGGATGGACCTAGAGTCTGTCATATGGAGTGAAGTAAGTCAGAAAAGAGAAAAGCAAATATCATATGTTAATGCATATATGTAGAATCTAGAAAAATGGTATAGATGAACCTATTTGCAGGGCAGGAATAGAGATGCAGATGTAGAGAACAGGCTGTGGACATAGACAGGAAGGGGAGGGTGGGACGAACTGGGAGAAAAGGACTGACCTACACACAATTTTTCCCTTCTTAACTTTCTTTTTCGTTCACTCCTTTTCCTTCTGAAAGTATTCTCATTCTAGTAAATATATCTATCTTTTTACGATGTTGCTTCCAAGAGATTTCCATTTCCTTCAGACCCAGTAGGAGAATTTGGCCATTTGGAGGCTCAAGAGGAACTAAAAAGCCTCGTGATGAAAGTGAAAGAAGAGTGTGAAAAAGTTGGCTTAAAGCTCAACATTCAGAAAACTAAGATCATGGCATCTGGTCCCATCACTTCATGGGAAATAGATGAGGAAACAGTGGAAACAGTGGCTGACTTTATTTTTTTGGGCTCCAAAATCACTGCAGATGGTGACTACAGCCATGAAATTAAAAGACGCTTACTCCTTGGGAGGAAAGTTATGACCAACCTAGATGGCATATTCAAAAGCAGAGACATTAGTTTGCCAACAAAGGTCCATCTAGTCAAGGCTATGGTTTTTCCAGTGGTCATGTATGGATGTGAGAGTTGGACTGTGAAGAAAGCTGAGCGCCGAAGAACTGATGCTTTTGAACTGTGGTGTTGGAGAAGACTCTTGAGAGTCCCTTGGACTGCAAGGAGATCCAACCAGTCCATTCTGAAGGAGATCAACCCTGGATGTTCTTTGGAAGGAATGATGCTAAAGCTGAAACTCCAGTACTTTGGGTACCTCATGTGAAGAGTTGACTCGTTGGAAAAGACTCTGATGCTGGGAGGGATTGGGGGCAGGAGGAGAAGGGGACGACAGAGGATGAGATGGCTGATGGCATCACCGACTCAATGGACGTGAGTTTGAATGAACTCCGGGAGTTGGTGATGGACAGGGAGGCCTGGTGTGCTGCAATTCATGGGGTCGCAAAGAGTCAGACACGACTGAGCGACTGAACTGAACTGAACAGTCTTCTTTCTTTCAGAATAGGTTTTTGGCTTGCAGTAGGATACTTAATTTCATTTTATTTAAATTTTGGCATAGTCCATAATTCAGAACAATGTACACAATCTGAATTTAAGGTTTGCAAAAGTGCATTTCAAATACATTTTAATTGCTCCTACCTGGTATAGAGCTGTGTAAATTGGTAATCAAACAACTTTAAAAAATTGAGGTATGGTTGATTTGCAATGTCAGTTTAGCTTCAGGTATACAGCAAGGTGTTCAATTACACATATATATCTATTCTTTTTCGGCTTCTTTTCCTTTAGGTTATTACAAAATATTTATTATAGTTCCCTGTACAATAGGGAACAGTTGGTCCTTACTGGTTATCTATCAAACAATTTCTATTTTACATACATTAACTTGTTGATGGATATAGGTAGGAATTTTTATCACTGGGACCCTCTATTCTTTGGGTCATCTTACTGCTCTTAGACAATTTGTGTGCAGACTCACTATGCCAATGTCAATGTTATAGGTTGTTTCTTCTGGAACTACTGTCAGGACAAGATGTTGAGTAACAACAGTAAAGCTTGTTGAGTAACAAGTTAATGCATTGCAGAAAGCACAGAATGCCATACAGACATTTCCGATGCATGAAGTACTGCCACAGTTTTGCTCTATAAAGGTAAGAATTCTTATAAACTCGTATTTGCATGATTCCCACAAAAAAGAAACATATAGAGTATTTAAAATTGTATATTCTGAATGATTTTGTCTGTCCCTGACAAAACTCCCATTTGGGTAGGTATTGTAGCAAACCAAATCTTCCACTAACAATTTTGCTTTGTGAGTCTGATAATTAAAAGAGATTTCTGCAGACTAGCTTCGGCCCATACATTGCAAACCTTGTTTCTCCCACATGGCCCCCATATCTAGGGCTGAGTGGTTAGAGCACTTTCATGTTGCAGCCTCATCTCTGACCCTACACTTTGTATTACCATTGGTTGAGTCAGCCTGGTAGACAACAGTGGTTTTCCTGGAAGTCATCTTTATACCTGGATACCTAGCAATAAGTAACAATGCCAGAAGAGACCACAAGCTACATAAATATACTCCATTAAACCGAAAACATATGCTTCCTTTGCTCAGCTCCCTTTATCTGTATCTCCCAAAAGCCAGGCCACTCTGTTGCTGCTGCTGCTGCTAAGTCACTTCAGTCGTGTCCGACTCTGTGCAACCCCATAGACGGCAGCCCACCAGGCTCCCCCGTCCCTGGGATTCTCCAGGCAAGAACACTGGAGTGGGTTGCCATTTCCTTCTCCAGTGCATGAAAGTGAAAAGTGAAAGTGAAGTCACTCAGTCGTGTCCGACTTCTAGCAACCCCATGGACTGCAGCCTACCAGGCTCCTCTGCCTGTGGGATTTTCCAGGCAGGAGTACTGGAGTGGGGTGCCATTGCCTTCTCCTCAGGCCACTCTAAAATCCCTGATATCACAGGGCAAGTATGACAAAGGAAAAATGAGTGGAAAGAGACAACTGTCTTAACCAGTGAAACCATCTTACTTTGACACATTTTAGAAAAGCACATGATAGGGTGAACTCATTTCTAGGTTCTCTCCCAGGCCTTGGAAATAGTCCATTAAAAATGAGGGGCTCTGACATTTTGTCAATTTTATAGTAAACCTGCTTCTGACCCCATCAGCAAATTACATCTCTAAATTACAGTTCATTGATTACTCTTGATGTGTTGCTAATGACATTATATATACAATGAAGAAAAAAATCAGAATTAGAAACTTATTTGACTCATGATTTAATGGTTTTAGATCAATCATTAATACTCATATAATTATAAAATTATTTAATAATAAATGAACAACAGTAGCTAACACATGAGAAGCTCTTTTGCAGGCTGTATGATCTATACTTTAACACTACGAGATAGGTGTACTGTTACAGGTATTATCATCCCTGTTTCAGAGATGAGGAAACAGAAGATGGAAAGGATATGTGATTTGTTCACAGTCACATAGTTTTAGTAGAGGATCTGAAAATTTTCTATGAGGAATGCTATGGGATTTCTATGGTGGCTCAGTGGTAAAGAATTTGCCTGCCAATGCAGGAGACGTGGGTTTAATCCCCTGGGGTAGGAAATGGCAACCTACTCCAGTATTTTTGCTGGAATAATCCCATGGATAGAGGAACCTGGCAGGCTATAGTCTATGGGGTCCCAAAGAGTCAGACAGGACTGAAGCGACCGCGTTCTCATGAGGAATTCTATGACAGAGACCCAAATGTCTTCTTGTCCAGGCAGGAAGGATACATGGGGGGAGGAGGGGGTATGGTTGTAATGAGACCAGTCGCTCACTCCCTAGGGACTGGTGAGACTGACTTGAACTGGAAAGCTCAAGGCCATCTAAGGATCAGTACTCAGACCCAAGGGATTGTGGCCTCATGCTAACACTGGCCCAGACTTTCTGATTTTTCAAGAGAATAAAAAAACATAAAAGTTTGTGTGTCACTGTGTGTAATCTCCTAATTGTAAAATACTGAATCCATTTTATTTATTTTTTGTTTGTTTCTGATCTCACTTTTTAATCAACACTAAGGCCTTTTAACATTTAGCTTCCTTCTTTCTCAAATGTTTCTGAAGACATTCAATTCCCAGGGCCCTTGGAATAATAGAATCCACCTTGCTTTGTTTCAGTAGTTTAGGAATGATCACCACCCTCTCCCATGTCTTCATTGTACCAAAACAACAACGTACACAGAAGTGACAGGAATTTCACCGTCTCGGTTCAAAGACCTTATGTAAAGAACAAAACCAGGGCTGACACGTCTTTATCAACAACTGCCAGCTCAAAAACTCTTCTGTTTTGGGCAAATATATTAATCTGTGTAATTGCTGAGTCTGGCTCTGGAAATCAGACGTGCTGATGAGGAGGGTCACATGCTGATGAGGAGGGTCACTGTCACATGGCAGGTGGGCCCGGCTGCCTATTGCAGTTTTATTGTTCTTGAATCAATTTTTAAAAAGAAAAACAACAAGTGGGCCAAAAAAAGGACTGTGCTTCTAGCCCTGCTCCGAGGCCAGGACTACTCAGCCACAGTTAGTTCTTTGCAAAATCACAGTGTATAATCTGTATTTCTACACTCTTTTTTCCTTTGCTTCCCCTGTGGCTCAGTTGGTAAAGAATCTGCCTGCAATGCAGGAGACCTGGGTTTGATCTCTGGTTTGGGAAGATCCCCTGGAGAAGGGCAAGGCTACCCACTCCTGTATTCTGGCCTGGAGAATTCCGTGGACTACAGTCCATGGGGTCACGAAGAGTTGGACACAACTGAGTGACTTTTGCTTTCACTTTCACTTTTTTCCTTTTACTACTCAAAGTTTTGTAGGTTGCTTTCACTGCTTAGCATTTTGCTTTTCCTAGAGCAGTTGCTTAAATAAATGAAGTTGGTCTGTAAGATTCTCTGACTCAGAAGTGGAGCTTGACCTGTCTAATCAGGATGCTTTATGGGAGGGAACACAAGAAAAGGTAACATACAGCAACATTCAACCATTTACCACAGGTGATATGGTGCTATCTACCTGTAAAAAGTATTAATTTTCCCTCTGGGTACTCCTTATTGGTCAAATATCAGATCAACCTAGGAGTAAGGAAATATAGAGAAGGACATAAAATGCTGATTAAAGGGGTGGGATGAAGTGGGAGGTGGGAGGGAGGTTCAAGAGGCAGGGAACATATATATACCTATGGCTGATTCATGCTGATGTATGGCAGAAACCAACACAATATTGTACAGCAATTATCCTAGATTAAAAATGAATAAATCAAAAATAAAAAAGAATCAGAAGACCTCTGATCTATTACCACTTCCAAATAAACATTTAGATATGCTACAGTTAAGTACAACTAAATATTTAGTAATTATTAAACATTAGATTGTTCAAGTTTACTTTAAACTGAACTATTATAATAATTGATATAATAACTTTGTGTATAGAATACTGTTTGAATCAAGTGGGTTATAGATTAGTAAATATGTTTTTGTTATATTTACTTTATATTCAAATGGTACTGGTAATAAAATTTCATATATATTTTTTCTACAAAAAAAAATCAGTAATTAGCAGTCATAAACATTTTAGGCCCAAGACACCTGTCCCACTTTAATATCCACCATATGAAATATGGAATTGCTCTCTAAAAGCACACAGCCAGATCATTCAATAGGATCCCCAACAACCTTTGCCCCAGTTATCTTTCAGCCCAGAAATCAACACTATTAACAGCAAACCTCAGAAATAAAAACTTAGTACTCATGCTATCAGTTCAGTTCAGTCGCTCAGTCGTGTCTGACTCTTTGCAACCCCATGAATTGCAGCACACCAGGCCTCCCTGTTCATCACCATCTCCCGGAGTTCACTCAGACTCATGTCCATCGAGTCAGTGATGCCATCCAGCCATCTCATCCTCTGTCATCCCCTTCTCCTCCTGCCCCCAATCCCTCCCAGCATCAGAGTCTTTTCCAATGAGTCAACTCTTCGCATGAGGTGGCCAAAGTACTGGAGTTTCAGCTTTAGCATCATTCCCTCCAAAGAAATCCCAGGGTTGATCTCCTTCAGAATGGACTGGTTGGATCTCCTTGCAGTCCAAGGGACTCTCAAGAGTCTTTTCCAACACCACAGTTCAAAAGCATCAATTCTTCGGCGCTCAGCCTTCTTCACAGTCCAACTCTCACATCCATACACAGGTGTAAATCCCTGAAAGCACAGTGAACCCAGTAATGTGATGGCTTCCATTCATTTCATTTTATCTATTCTATTTTTTTATTTTTGATTGTATGTTTCATGCTTCCAGTGATCAAATGCTCATGTCAAGTGGTTGAAATTATTGGTTCCAGAAATTCCAGTGAGCTGGCTACCGACATCTGCCTGCTCTGATTTTTGAGCTCATTGTGTCTGTGTGTGTCACTGGGGTTTACACGTACATGGAAAGCAAGCGTTTCCAACACGGAAGACAGAGGGAGACTCCCCTCCTGTCACAGCGGCCTCGCTCTCTGCTGCTGTCGTTTGCATCCGGGTCTGTTCTGTTTCTTCAGAAACAGCCCGAGTGTGTGATTATGCACTTCTGGAGCCTCGCCAGCTCACTCAGGAGTTTCTGGCCCTCTGGCATCTGTCCCCTAAGGCAGCAAACTCGATTGACTCAGAGAGCTGTTAATTAAGTGAATTATGTCTGGTCAAGAATTTATGAACACAGAAAACAGAACTGGAAATGATAACTGTCCCCTCACAAAAGACTGAGTAAGCGATATGCAAATTAAAGAAAAAACCCCAACCCAACCAAAAGAATCTCTTCATAAGGATTTTCTCTCTACTCTGAGTTTAGTTTTTCTCTCTAACCCAATTTGACAGAATACACTTGTTCTTCAGTGAGATTGTTCTCCTCCCAAATGTGCTTATAATCTTGGGCAAAATGCAGAGAAGAGCTGAGAGGAATATAAACACTGTGTATTCTCTCTACAGAACCGTTGAAGGAAATGCTGTTTACTTGGAAATAGAGTTCCAGAAAGTATGTCTGCCATCTGCAGTCCAGATGACGGTGGCTGTGGTGATGAATTAAACGTTTAGAAATAAAAGCTAGTGGTTGTTTCTGTTTGCGAGGATAAGGCAGTTGAAATATTGTTTCATTACTTTTAATTCACAAAATAGCTAGAACTTGTTTATGCGTTATATATGCACAACTTAGAAAACATTTAAAGAAAGACACAATGATTGTGGATTTTTGAGTGTGTCTTGGAACAATTTCTGCATAAGCTCTGATGCAGACGTAATTTGCTAAGCCATGGAGACTGCTAGAAATTTGAAAACACTCTTATTAGCACCATGACTTACTCTTTAATGAGGGCTCTTGCTCTAAGATCCACACCCCTGACCTGCCTCTTGAGAAACCTATATTCAGGTCAGGAAGCAACAGTTAGAACTAGACATGGAACAACAGACTGGCTCCAAGTAAGAAAAGGAGTACATCAAGGCTGTATATTATCAATCTGCTTATTTAACTTATATGCAGAGTACACCATGAGAAACGCTGGGCTGGAAGAAGCACAAGCTGGAATCAAGATTGCCGGGAGAAATATCAATAACCTCAGATATGCAGATGATACCACCCTTATGGCAGAAAGTGAAGATGAACTAAAAAGCCTCTTGATGAAAGTGAAAAGAGCATGAAAAATTTGGCTTAAAGCTCGACATCCAGAAACCAAGATCATGGCATCCGGTCCCATCACTTCATGGGAAATAGATGGGGAAACAGTGGAAACAGTGTCAGACTTTATTCTTAGGGGCTCCAAAATCACTGCAGATGGTGACTGCAGCCATGAAATTAAAAGATGCTTACTCCTTGGAAGGAAAGTTATGACCAACAAACATGGTATATTCAAAAGCAGAGACATTACTTTTCCAACAAAGGTCCATCTAGTCAAGGCTATGGTTTTTTCACTGGTCATGTATGGCTGTGAGAAATGAACTGTGAAGAAAGGTGAGCGCTGAAGAATTGATGCTTTTGAACTGTGGTGTTAGAGAAGAGTCTTGAGAGTGCCTTGGACTGCAAGGAGATCCAACCAGTCCATTCTGAAGGAGATCAGCCCTGGGATTTCTTTGGAAGGAATGATGCTAAAGCTGAAACTCCAGTACTTTGGCCACCTCATGCGAAGAGTTGACTCATTGGAAAAGACTGTGATGCTGGGAGGGATTGGGGGCAGGAGGAGAAGGGGAGGACAGAGGATGAGATGGCTGGATGGCATCACTGACTCAATGGACGTGAGTCTGAGTGAACTCCGGGAGATGGTGATGAACAGGGAGGCCTGGTGTGCTGCGATTCATGGGATCACAAAGAGTCGGACACGACTGAGCGACTGAACTGAACTGCACTGAACTTGCTCGAAGATAGAGTGATTGTTTCATATGCTGCCACTCACAAGCATGTATCCGTCAGCTCACCGTGAATATCCCCATTCTTGAAGCTATGAAAGAACTTTTAGAAAGCTGTCCATGATTCTTTACTAAGTGAGATGCAAAGAAAGCTAAATGGTTATGATTCCTAAGCACTGCCCTTCAAGAACAGGCCGTCTAAAAGGGACTTGTAAAGGAACAGGGCAATGAAAATAGTACATTCATAAGATATTCATAAAGTCAAGGCACATAGAAGAGTTTTGGTGGTTTTTTAAAAATAAAAAATTTGTTTCAGTTGGTGAAGGCAGAACAAGCAGAGTAATGGTCTCAATCATCGTGCTCAATCATGTCTGACTCTGCGACCCCATGAACAGAGGCCCACCAGACTCTTCTGTCCATGGGATTATGGGATCCCAGCAAGAATAATGGAGTGGGTTGCCATTTCCTACTCCAGGGGGTCTTCCCGATCCAGGATTCGAACCCGCTAACCGACATCTCCTGTGGCTCCTGCATGGGCAGGCGGATTCTTTACCACTGAAACAAGCCCAGAGTAATGGTAGAGGAATCATTAACTTTCATCCAAAGTCGAGACAATCCTGGTATGAAATGAGACTTCAAAGGCTGTTTGTACAATCAAGAAGGTTGAGAAGGAGACATACAGGCCAGACAATGAATGACTGAAAGCAAGTTGGACTTGGGCTGTGGTGATGTGTAGAGATGGCCAGGATGCGGGGTGGTGGCAGGGGTTGGGGGGGGCAGCCATGGTTGTAATGGGACCACTCATTCACTCCCCAGGGACTGGCAAATTGAAGAGATTGAATTGGAGAGCTCAAGGCCATTTAAGGGTCACTGTTCAGACCCAGGGGGTTGTAGTCCTATGGTAATACTGGCCTAGACTTTCAGATTTTTCAAGAGAATATAAAAATATAAAAATGTGTGTGTGTGTGTATGTATAAACTCTGAATTATAAGACATTGGGAGGTGGTAAGCCAAATACAAGAATATAAAATTGAAGCAGGCTATCTGTAACTCAAGATACTTAGTAAAAGTTTCTAGGTTTGGGGGAGTTAAAGGATGTCCCAATCTTCTTTCTGGTTTATCTACTCTTTTCTTACAAATCTTTGCACTTCTCTGCCACTAACCAAAACGATTGGCCATTCCAATCAAACAACAAATGTTCCTGATTGAAGATACTAGCAAAAGAAGTGCTTGAAGTGATGCTGTATGGGTTCAGGGCTGGATGGGGAGGGTTTGGGTCCTGAAGGCAGGTTGAGTAAAGCATCCTGTCCAACAGCTGAAGGCAGCTCCCATAGTATCATGAAAAGTGAAAGTGTTAGTTACTCAGTCATGTCCGACTCTTTTGTGACCTCATGAACTGTAGCCTGCCAGGCTCCTCTGTCCATGGGATTTCCCAGGCAAGAATACTGGAGTGGGTAGTCATTCCCTCCTCCAGGGGATCTTCCTGACCCAGGGATCGAACGAACCCAGATCTCTTGCATTGCAGGAGGATTCTTTACCATCTAAGCCACCATGGAAGCCCATAGTATCACGAGAAAAAATTATTAAATTATCAGGAATTTTGTCAGCCAGTATAGCCATTATACAAATTATATTAAAAATACAATTACATAAATTATACAAAAAACAAAGGTAATAAATACACCCTTCCACTTTCTGATTATGTCAGTACATTTTACTGTTATCTGTGCTCTTGAGGGCATTTTCTTACATTGTCACTGTACAATGGAAATGCTGCAGAATAATGTGCTTTGGGGCCTCTTTTCCCAAGGCTGCCCTCAGTGTTAACATGCTGGTGGCTGGAAATCAGCTACACTGATAAACATTTACCAACATATCACTGGTCCTTTCTACAATATACCATCTCCAAGGGTGAGCTTGCTTTTTACATCAGAGCTGGTTTTACAGGCAAAATCCCATTACAAAGTACAGTTACAGATCTAGAAAACAAATTTATGATTACTAGGGGGTAAGGGAGAGGAGAGATAAACTTGGAGACTGGGGTTGACATATACATACTTGTTATTGTTCAGTCAATAAGTTGTGTCCGACTCTTTATGGCCCCATGGATTGCAGCATGCCAGGCTTCCCTGTCCTTCACTATCTCTTGGAGTTTGCTCAAACTCATATCTATTGAGTTGGTGATGCCATCCAACCATCTCATCCTCTGTTTCCCCCTTCTCCTCCTACCTTCAATCTTCCCCAGCATTAGAGTCTTTTTCCAATGAGTCAGCTCTTTGAATCAGGTGGCCAAAGTATTGGAGCTTCAAGCATCAGTCCTTCTAATGCATATTGAAGGTTGATTTCCTTTAGGATTGACTGATTTGATCTCCTTGCTGTCCAAAGGACTCTCAGGAGTCTTCTCCAGCACCACAATTGGAAAGCATCAGTTTTTTGGTGCTCAGCCTTCTTTATAGTCCAACTCTCACATCCATACATGACTACTGGAAAAACCATAGCTTTGATGATATAAACCTTTGTTGGCAAAGTGATGTCTCTGTTTTTAAATATGCTATCTAGGTTTGTCAGAGCTCTAGGTAACTAATAAGGACCCACTGTATAGCACAGGGAACTCTATACAATATTCTGTAATAATCTATATGGGAGAAGAATCTAAAAAGGAGGGCAGGATATATGTGTATGTATAACTGATTCACTTTGCTGTACATCTGAAATTAACACAACGTTGTAAATCAGCTATATTCCAATGAAAAATTTTTAAACAAAGAAATAAAACATGGAAAGTAAGAAGAAAAAGGAGATAAGGAAATGCAGGAAGGGGGTAGGAAGAATTGCCGCTCAGGTACTGATAACGATATTCCATTGGTCCCTGAGATGGGCCTGGAGCTCTGAAATGATGATTAAATTCTCATCCAATTCCTGAATAAATGCTTCTAATATCAGACAACTGAGAAGCAAATTGAAATGACATTATTAGAAATCAGTGTCTATGTATAATTTGCAGTCTCTTTGCCTGAAAGAAGAGATTTCATCATCTGTATTCATTGCTTTTGAGACTACTAAACGGAATCTGATATTTCTTCATGTTAAATTGAAGGCTGTAGTTATCAAAATGCTGACAGGTTGAGTTATTGGCTATTTTCAGGGCCCATGGAAAGAGTCTCCCATTAATAACATTCACTGTGTACACTGGTAGCAGAGAATTACTTAGAGCTATCAAATGTGTTATTACAACTCATCCGGTATGCCCTAAAGAAGACATTTTTGACTTGTGGGGGAAAAAAGGATATTTTCAGGGAGTTGACAAATGACGAAATAGCATGGCCTATGTTAGGAGTGAAGATGTAGTAACGCAACTCGGTAATAACTCAGTTAGAATCTGCCACTGCTTTATTGGTTGTTGCTTCTCAACAAGGTTTACAATGCTCATCTCTCTTGCTCTCGCCCTCTCTCTCTCACACACACGCAATGAGATGAAACCAGAAAACAAGAAGTCAGATGAATAAATTTGTTTAAAATGTTGATTTATCACATGGGCTTAAAACTCATTACCAAAAAATATCGACCATTTCCTTTAGTTTCTACTAAAAAATCACAACTGTCAGTTTAAGTATACAATCGTGTATTATGTGCCCTTAATGCACATTAAAAAAAAAAAGAAAAGGTTTTTAAAAGTTCTTATTTTAAATACAAAAGCAATGGTGTAGGGATAAGCATGGGGTTATAACTACATGGTATGGTAGCCTTTTTTGGCAAATAAGGCTCTCACACTTCCTTTTCAGGGTGTGATTGCCTGCATAAATAGTTCTCAAGCCTTTTGTATATTTCAGCCCAAGAAGTATTTTCACAGATTCTCTATGGACCATTGTGGACACACCCTTCATATCTGATGGCTACATGGTGATAACTGTATTCCATACTCCCACTATACAGAAACACACATGCACAACCCAAGAATGAGTGGAGAAATGACGATGCCTTTTGATGCCTCTCATCCATATGATTGACTTACATGTTATAATTCCTGTGTCCCATGTACCCCTGCTGGGCACTAGGAGGGACCCAGGAATAATATACTCAATTCCTGTCCTCAGTAAGGCATCTTTAAGTAACTGGCAAGAGACATTTAAAAAATGGCAAATCACAATATAGTAAGGGAAGTAATTTTGTCATGAAGATATGGAGAGCAGTGCTGTGGAATTCTCAGAATGGAGAGATCCACCCTTCCTGAAGTCAGGGAAGACTTCACAGAGAGCTGGACCCTTAAAGGTATAGGATTTCACCAGACAAGAAAGAGAAAAGGTCTGAAATGAATCAAGTTCTGCTGCTGCTAAGTCGCTTCAGTCACGTTCGTCTCTGTGTGACCCCATAGACGGCAGCCCACCAGGCTCCTCCGTCCCTGGGATTCTCTAGGCAAGAACACTGGAGTGGGTTGCCACTTCCTTCTCCAATTCTAAAAAGTAAATGCTCTAAAAACACAATCAAAGCTTTTCCCCACACGGGTTCCTGCAGCAGGGTGCCAGCGCTGGTGCGGGCAGGCTGGTACCGTGCCCATGGAGATGGTCCACAGCAGAGTCCACCTCCGGTCCAGCCAGAACCTGGTGCCGCTACCAGCTGAGCAGAGAGCAGACCCTGTCCAAATCCTGTGCCTTGGGAAACAGAAAAGGCTTTCTCTCCAGCTGGCTCGGTAATATCAAACAGGAATTAGCCGAAAACAAAGAAATGAAAGAAAGTTAAAAAAATTTTTAAAAGTTCCGAGGCAAGGCCAAGAAGCCAGGAGGAGATACTGCTGCTGCTGCTGCTAAGTCACTTCGGTCGTGTCCGACTCTGTGCGACCCCATAGAAGGAGATACAGAACCATCGAATCAGAAATTCTGAGAAGGAAAGAGGCAATCAGGAAAGAAGCTGGGGGGGATCATGGGCTCGGGGAAGGAGAGTCTTGATGAAGTCAGTCAAAGTGACCTTGGCGGGAAAATCAAGGAGGGTGTGGAAGAAGCATCCAAGACTGCAGAACCGTCGGCCAAGTTGTTGTCCGAAGGCGGGGAGAAGCTCGACTGGGCCGCTGCCTTCAAAGCCGCCTGCCAGGGCGTGGAGTCCATCTAGAAGATGGACCAGAGCGTCCCCGGGCAGACCGGGCCTACTTGCGGCCGGAGAGAAGTTCAAGGAAGAGGAAGTGTTTGAGGCCAACAAGGAGGCACTGGAGTTCGCTGCACAGGGACTCCACGTGGGACCAGCAGCTGAAGGACTTCAGGGACAGCAACGTGGTGCTTGATCGGCTCTTTGAGATGAAGATGAAGTGTGCCAAGAGCAACAAGGCCTTAGGCTGGGTGTCCCACAGTGCTGATAGTCAAGGTCAAGGACTTGCTGACAGTCAAGGTCACAGCAAGATGATGGATGCAGAGGCCTGTGCTAATCACCACCTTCCAGGCCCAGTTGGTGACAGTGATCAAGAACCCCAAAGGCGAGGTGGTTGAGAGCAACCTGGACAAGGTACTGCTAATGTACATGTGGGCGCTTTGCCCAGACCAGGATGAGCTGAAACCCTCTGTCACCTGGTGGCTCCCAGACATCTCAGCCTCCAGCACAGAGCAGCTCCTATGAGCAGGGTGGCCACAACTGAGGCCTCCGGGACTGACCCTCACTCAGGACACATGGGGTACTGGTGTCCACCTGCAGCAACCAGATCTCTGGGGACAAGACCATCAGCTCTGTTGCTGCCCTACCAGGCCAGCTGCAACCCCAGCTGAATGGGGTGGGGAGGGGATGGTCTGCACTGCTGCCCTGCCCCTAGCAGGCTGGTGGTCACTGGGCCACATGTGCACAAACCAGGCAGGGCCCAGAGGCCCCCGGCCCCGAGACTCCCTCCCAGGGCCAAGCCGTGGGGGCTGGGCCCACTGACCACATCAGCCAAGCTGTTCTAGCTCCTTTTTTTTTTTTTTTTCTTAACAGTGCCCTGGTTATCCTGTATATAAGCCAGATTTGGAAATAATAAAACACCAAAGTACAAGAGAGCAAAAAAGAAAAAAAAAACTTTTCCTGATACCAGTATGCAGAGCACACAAAAGACCTTTTGAGAACCCTGAACTATCCATCTGAAGTCTTGGGTTCTTACCGCAGCAGAGCCTAGATTCTTCTTTCTAGTACACTTGTGTGATGGTCTTGTTGGAGTCACAGATCAGATCACAGTATGTGAAAGTGAGGATGGAGTTTCCTGAAAAGAGAAGAAACTCCTGGAATCAGTCATCTTGGGAAACAGTCAGGCCTGGGATAAGAAAGAATGATTTTATAAGCCACTTAGGAGAGAACATTTTCCTTCTCTCTGGGGCTAAGGGTCTAAGGCAGGGATATTCCTGGAGGCTTTCTGATATTGGGATGAGGGTAGGGCCTGGCTGATGGTTCAGAGGGTAAAGAATCTGCCTGCAATTCAGGAGACCCAGGTTCGATCCCTGGGTCTGGAGGATCCCCTGGAAAAGGGAATGGCTACCCACTCCAGTATTCTTGCTGGAGAATTCTGTGGACAGAGGAAGGAGCCTTCCAGGCTGAAGTCTGTGGGCTCACAAAAAGCTGGACACGAGTGAGCGACCAACACACACAAGTAAAACTAAAACACTCAGCGCCAGAAGTAGCCTCTGTTGCTGGCCTGCCTTCTTGAGCTCAGTGAGTCACAAGCTGCAGTTTCATGCTGCAGATGGAAATTTTCCACGAGGGTTACTCAGTAGGAAACATGTCATTCTGTCTGCATGGTTGTCATCAGGTCCTGTTCTGTAACAGCTAGGCTGCAGCATTAGCTGCAGTAACAAACAGCCCAAGACCCTCCATGGCATAAAACAGGGAATATTTGTTTCTTGTTCATCTACATGTTTAATGCAGGCATGTGCACTGGGTGGCCTCTGCTTAAAGCTGTTCTCTTTCCAGGCCCTTAAAGCTTCCCCCCAGCAGTGGTGGATGTGACTTCTGCTGAGCCAGAGTGATGCCACACATGGGCAAAGGCGGCAGAATGATGGTGGCTACGGACCCCAACTCCATATTCCAAAGGAAATCACTTGAGTCCCTGGATGAAGGGAATACGGTTTTAATTAGGAAAATGATGATCAAATTTGAAATGTACTGAGCAGGCAGTTAACTTTCCTGACAAAATAGCTCTGTAACGATGGTCTGGTCATAGGAAGGCGAAGGAAGAGAGATGACAGAATAAGCAGAGAAGAGAGGATGAGTGAAGCTTGAGAAGCAAATAGAGACATAAGGGAAGTGAAGGCAAGAAGGAGATTCATGAGAGTGAGTATTGCCCATCTTCCCCCAAGGTGGCTTTGGTACAGCTTTCTCCTTCTCTTCCGATGCTCCATGGTTGTTCATTTCTCTAGGTTCTGACTAATTAATTGAACCAAGAAAGACCTGTAGGTAAGAGGAGGCAGAAGGGAAGTGCAGGATGATGTGGGCACAGTAAGTCTCCCATATATGAACCTTTAAGTTACTAACTATCAAAGATGCAAGTGTGTATCTGGCTCTAGCAAGGAACCAGAACCATCAATGTGCCATCAACATCAGGCGTGAGTGAGACTGCAGTTTGCCCTCCGTCTCCTGTTGCTGACCACCCTTCAGCTCTACCATCTCCCACCCCCTCTTCCTCCTCTAGTCCATAGCTCTTGTCTGTTCACTGGATGCCAGCCCCTGTGTGCCAGCTGTTGTACTGTACTACTGTACTTTTCAAGGTACTGCACTATAGGATTAAACATGTTTTCTTTACTTTTGTTTTTTGTGTATTGTGTGAAAAGTATTATAAATCAATTACAGCACAGCACTATAGTGTATATATAACGTGTATATATGTGTATATTGTGATTGTGCTAGTTGGGTACCTAGGGTAACTTTTGTTGGACTTATGAACAAACTGGGTTTAACAGACATGCACTCAGAATGGAACTCGTGGTGGGGAGCAGGGAGATGGTGACTCAAAGATGCCTGAGTGTGGACTCTCCAAGATGGGTAACTGGAGGAAGAACAAGGAACAGAAAGGGGCCAAGGAAAATGGAAGTGGACACGGAGAGTCTAAAATTCAGAATCTGCTTAAGCCGGGGAGACACTGCAGCTGATGAAACTGCTTGTCTTCTTGAAATATCAGATTCTTCCCCTGCTGCCCTCTGCCTGACGATGATGGTGAAGCTAACCCTCCTGAGACTGTCTCTGGGAAGAAGATTACTAATAGGTTGGGAACTGGTCATCCCAGAAGAAATCCACGGAGCCCTTGGTTTGGGGATTGACCTGCCCTGAAAAAGGCAGTCTGGTCATGCTCCGAGGGCAGCCTGCTCCGTCCATCATTAGACATACACCCAGTCGTACTACCTCCATGAGGACCAAGGCTTTGGAGAACTGGCTGGAACTGTTGGGTAGAGGTGGGATGACTTTATTCCGGAGAAAACCTTGCTGTGATCCATGAGAAATCACTAGTTTGTTTAAAAAGTAAGAAAAGATTGAAAATAAAGCTTTTACAGCTTCACAAACCTGGTGTTAAAAATATCATTTTAATGTGACCAGAGCTGCTTTCTGTAGCACTTTGCTAGCAGAGACCATCAGATTAATGGGCATCTCTATGAAATGTCAGACTGTCTTTTCATATAAAAACCATGAAATTGTTTAATTGAAATCCATTGCAAGAGAGGTTCTGAATTCTCAAAGAGAGGACATGTATTTGCCTAGGAAAGTAACGAGACACTCCCCAAGATCTGTTAGACCTTGAAGGGGCAGTTGGGTTTTGCTCACATCATAGACTCTATTTATCATCTTTTTTCATGACTTAATTGTGGATTTTTTTTTTAATTTACATGAAATAGAAATAGTTTTCCTCATTGTTCTGTTGAGTATCTCCTCTGTCCTGAAATTGATACTTGCCTTTTCGTTGTCCAGCTACCAATATAGTATCTCCTTGGAAGCGGTCATATTTTACAAAGGGCAGCCACAAACCTAATCAGTGCCTTTGTGTGGGAAAAAAAGGCAGAAGGGCTTATCCATAGAGAACAAATTGACGGTTGCTGGGGTGGGGGGTGTGGGGGAGATTGAAATGGGTGAAGGGGTTTTAAGGTACAAACTTCCAGTTGTAAAGTCAGTCAGTCCAGAGGATATAACGTGCAGTATGGTGACTTGGTTGATATGGTGCATATATGAAAGTTGGGAAGAGAGTAGATCTTAAAAGTTCTCATCACAAGATAAAACATTTATAGCTATGGCAGATATTAAAACTTATTGTGGTGCTCATTTCACAAGATATGTAAGTTTCAAATCCTTACATTGTACACCTGAAGCTAATATAATGATGTATGTCAATTATAGCTCAATAATAATAATAAAAGACTCAACTCAGTGGGTGCCCGATTTGGTAAGTCCCAGTGTTTAAGAGAAATAGAGGGCAACCCTTCCTCTGGGAAGGTCTCTGCTCCAGGCTGCATGGTGTGGTAAGCAGAGTTTTGGCTTGATTTCAATCCCACGCATCCTTCAGGCAGGCACTTTGTGAAATGCACAAACTGCACAACCCTGAATACTCATTGGAAGGGCTGATGCTAAAGCTTCAATACTTTGGCCACTTGATTCGAAGAGCCAGCCCATTGGAAAGGACCCTGATACTTGGAAAGACTGAAGGCAGAAGAGAGAGACAGAAGATGAGGTGGCTGGATGGTATCATCGGCTCAAAGGACATGAGTTTGAACAAAGTCTGGGAGATAGTGAAGGACAGAGAAGCCTGGCGTACTATAGTCCACGCAGTCGCAAAGAATCAGACACCACTGAGCAACTGAATAACAAAAACAACAATACATGTCAGTTCTTACAGGATGTGTCTCCTTAGCTACATTTGCTCGGTCCAGGGGTGGCTTCTTATATAAGCCAGGCCAATCAGAGCTCTTGGGTGGAATTTTTTTCCGACTAGACCCAAGAGAGTCAGACCTTCTCTGTTGGCGAAAGTCAAATGCTGAATTTTGTAAACTATTGGTGACTAGTTTGATAAAAAACATTTGATAAAAACCGTTGGTAGTGCAAAAAAGAATGGAGCCAGGGCATAAGGAAACAAAAGCAAGAGATGGCAAACACTCAATGAGCACTGAAGTTCCTGGTTCCAGCGGCGCCTGAGACCAGCGGCATCCTTGTCCTTCTCGTGGTGGGTGGTCTGGCTGTTCAGCCCTCACCTGGATTCTGTGAGTCAGAGGCATCCTTTCTGCATCAGCGTCTCTGAGTCGGGTTTACACCATGCAACTTGAGAGTCATGGAGAAAATGCAGCGATGGTGCAAGGAGCAGCCGCATATCACGGCAGCCAGTCACGGCTCCAGCCCTGCCTGTGGCCAGCTCCTGTAACCTATGCACAGACAGGTCTGTGTTTGTTACATGGTCAGGAGCCAAAAGCCCCCATTCTTAGCAATATGACCTTATCCCAGACTCTAGACCTCAGTTTCCACATCTGCAAAGTGGGAAATTCAAGAATTCCTATTTCATAGAGTTTTTGTGAAGATTAAATGAAGGAATCCATGTAAATATTCAGGACAGTGCCTGGCATCCAGTAAATGTTAAATCTGGTTACTACTGTTTTCTTATTTCCAGTGTCAAATGGGGCCTGACCTAGGATAGGCACTAGTAAGAGTTGCAGTGGGTATGACAAGCTCATTTTAGCCTTAACTCCATCACTAACATTCTGTGACCTTAGGAAAATTATTTGTATTTTTGAATCCCAGTTTTCTTATGATAAATGGGAAAAAATATTTTTGGCAGGTGAATTAAAAGATAACACAAAATGATGTATATAAGCAAATTTCATGAACTCAAACACTATCCAGTTATAAAAGATGAAAGATTAGAAAGATGAGTTTAAGTTTGCTCCTTTATGATGATGCTAATATATCAATATATTAGAAATATATTATTTTATAATTAGAAACATTAGAAATAGGGGAAAACAACAGAATGGGAAAGACTAGAGATCTCTTCAAGAAAATTAGAGATACCAAAGGAACATTTCGTGCAAAGATGGGCTCGATAAAGGACAGAAATGGTATGGACCTAACAGAAGCAGAAGATATTAAGAAGAGGCGGCAAGAATACACAGAAGAACTGTACAAAAAAGATCTTCATGACCTTGATAATCACGATGGTGTGATCACTCATCTAGAGCCAGACATCCTGGAATGTGAAGTCAAGTGGGCCTTAGAAAGCATCACTATGAACAAAGCTAGTGGAGGTGATGGAATTCCAGTTGAGCGATTTCAAATCCTGAAAGATGATGCTGTGAAAGTGCTGCACTCAATATACCAGCAAATTTGGAAAACTCAGCAGTGGCCACAGGACTAGAAAAGGTCAGTTTTCATTCCAATCCCAAAGAAAGGCAATGCCAAAGAATGCTCAAACTACCGCACTGTTGCACTCATCTCACATGCTAGTAAAGTAATGCTCAAAATTCTCCAAGCCAGCCTTCAGCAATATGTGAATAGTGAACTTCCTGATGTTCAACCTGGTTTTAGAAAAGGCAAAGGAACCAGAGATCAAATTGGCAATATCCACTGGATCATCGATAAAGCAAGAGGTTCCAGAAAAACATCTATTTCTGCTTTATTGACTATGCCAAAGCCTTTGACTGTGTGGATCACAAGAAACTGTGGACAATTCTTCAAGAGATGGGAATACCAGACCACCTGACCTGCCTCCTGAGAAATCTGTATGCAGGTCAGGAAGCAACAGTTACAACTGGACATGGAACAACAGACTGGTTCCAAATAGGAAAAGGAGTACATCAAGGCTGTATATTGTCACCCTGCCTATTTAACTTCTATGCAGAGGACATCATGAGAAACGCTGGACTGGAAGAAACACAAGCTGGAATCAAGATTGCTGGGAGAAATATCAATCACCTCAGATATGCAGATGACACCACCCTTATGGCAGAAAGTGAAGAGGAACTCAAAAGCCTCTTGGTGAAAGTGAAAGAGGAGAATGAAAAAGTTGGCTTAAAGCTCAACATTCAGAAAACGAAGATCATGGCATCCGGTCCCATCACTTCATGGGAAATAGATGGGGAAACAGTGGAAACAGTGTCAGACTTTATTTTGGGGGGCTCCAAAATCACTGCAGATGGTGACTGCAGCCATGAAATTAAAAGATGCTTACTCCTCGAAGGAAAGTTATGGCCAACCTAGATGGCATATTCAAAAGCAGAGACATTACTTTGCTGACTAAGGTCCGTCTAGTCAAGGCTATGGTTTTTCCAGTAGTCATGTATGGATGTGAGAGTTGGACTGTGAAGAAGGCTGAGTGCCGAAGAATTGATGCTTTTGAACTGTGGTGTTGGAGAAGACTCTTGAGAGTCCCTTGGACTGCAAGGAGATCCAACCAGTCCATTCTGAAGGAGATCAGCCCTGGGATTTCTTTGGAAGGAATGATGCTAAAGCTGAAACTCCAGTACTTTGGCCACCTCATGCGAAGAGTTGACTCATTGGAAAAGACTCTGATGCTGGGAGGGATTGGGGGCAGGTGGAGAAGGGGATGACAGAGAATGAGATGGCTGGATGGCATCACTGACTCTATGGATGTGAGTCTGAGTGAACTCCGGGAGTTGGTGATGGACAGGGAGGCCTGGCGTGCTGTGATTCATGGGATCGCAAAGAGTCGAACATAACTGAGCGACTGAACTGAATATATCAATATTTTAGCAGGTAAAAAAGAAAGGAAATCACAACTGTAAATAATAAATATATTTTCTTAAACTGTTTCATAAAAAAGGGAGAACTTGTAAACTGATATTCTTCTATTGAATGCAATAGGTACCATATGTCCTAAAATAGAGACTTTTTCTCCATGGGGATCAATAAAACTATTTTCATTTTGATTGGGAAATGTGTGTTTTTTAAACATTCTTATTTTTCTTAAATTGGCCCTCATGCACAAATTTTGCTTTCCCCTCATGAAGACTGTCTAAGAATTTTGATAGTGTCCCAAGCTTAATCTGGGAAAACAACAATTTTAAAATTTCAAATCAAATCTTGGCATGATGTTTAAAACATTAGCCTGCCTCCAACAAAAGAAGCTTTAGATCAAACCATCTGTTTTCTTAGCATGCTAGGCTTTGGTAAGTGGAGATTTTGAGAATAAAACCGAATATAATCATCTTTGGACCATTTCAGTGAGAGAGGATAGCTCCACCAAAAAAAAAAAAAAAAAAAGCTCTATTGCTTTTTCTAGCAAGTTTGCAGATTTGATTAAAGAAGATGTTTAGCAGAATAAATTTAAGTTAAAGAACTAAAAATATGAGAAAATATAAGAACAGGCATGTTCTTATATGTGCAAGTTGAGCACAGTGCTACAACATCTCGTTTCTCTTTTAATTTAGAACATTGCCTAAAAGTTTGATGCTTTCAAACTATGTTGCTGGAGAAGACTCTTGAGAGTCCTTTGGACAGCAAGGAGACCAAACCAGTCAATCCTAAAGGAAATAAACCCTGAATATTCATTGGAAGGACTGATGCTGAAGCTGAATCTGCAATACTTTGGCCATCTGATACGAAGAACTGACTCACTGGAAAAGACCATGCTGCTGAGAAAGACTGAGGGCAGGAGAAGGAGTGACAGAGGATGAAATGGCTGGATGGCATCATCGACTCAATAGATATGAGTCTGAGCAAACTCCAGGAGACAGTGAAGGGCAGGGAAGCCTGCCGTGCTGCAGTTCGTGGGATAGCAAAGACTCAGACACGACTAAGCGACTAACACACACACAAATGGTGGATTAAGAATGTGTTCATTTCACACGTACAGCAAAGTGATTTGGTGTCTTTTCAGATACAGGTGTCTGTTCTTTTTCAAATTCTTTTCCATTTTTTTAAGGAAGTCTGAAGTAAGTTTTTCCACAAATGTCATGTGAGCTGGAGAATGCATACTTACAAATTGCTTTCCAAACAAGCATGGTAAACATTTCCTCTAGAAGGCATGGGACCTTTGACCTCATCATTCCTGAGCTGCTAGGCCTTGCTCTGGGTACTGGAAACTCAGGAAATGGGGGGGTCATTAGGTCTCTAGAACCTCAGGAAGAGATTTGCAAAACAAACCACAGATACGAAATAAATGCTATTAAGAGGAATATCAGAGACCAGTTTCAAAAGCTGCAAATATTTTCTGAAATTCTGCCATCTGACTCTGCAGTAGTCATGTAGATACAACCCAACTATCCAGTTTGTTACAGTTGTTGGTTTATAAGACTTTTCTTGAAATATTGATAACCCCTTCTGTCTTCCCCTCAAACTTTTATCAAACTCAAGCAGATTTTTTGTCAGAGAAAACATATTCTTGTCACTTAAGTGATAAAAGCAATACATGTATACATCCCCACCTGTCCTCTGCATGGCCTAGCCCTGGCTCTATTTAGCAAAGGAAGTGGAACATAATAGATGCTCAATAAATATTTATGTGCTAGATGCATGAAGAAATGCAGGAAACTTACAAATACTGACAAACAGAATTTGAGAGACACACACTCTTTACACATGCATTTGTACATTTGTACACAGACAAGTCTTATTCCATAAATATATTTTCTATTTATATTTTGAGTTGTCTGTTTCTTTTGCTAGAGAAGGGGAAGCTGATGAGACTTGTTATTTCCTGCAAATGGGATTTGGGGAAGTTTTCAACGATATTATCCTCCATTATAAAAAGGGACAGAAGGGAGACAAGCTGCTTCCACAAGTTTACACATCGCTGGAAACAAATCTAAGCTTTCTAACTGCCACTAAAAAACTCCTCCACTCTGCTATGTAGGTCAGTCTAAAACAGTTGATAAAGCTTTATAGTCCAACTAGAATGATTTAAAAAACTGAAAGAACCCAGGTAAGTAAATAATAAATGCTCACCTTCACTTGCTATTACACGGGGTAAACATGAGTCATGACAAAATTTGTTTGCTCAGTAGAAGAGGGATTTATGCCTTTATGTTGCCAAGCTTGTTTCAGGGGCTGCTGGAGTTGAGTTTGCAGCTCTGGAAGTAAATGAGGAGTCTGTCATTGAGACTCCCTGGAAAGCCTTCATTCGCAACATAATTCAGCAAATACGACATTGACGTCACTGTGCCCGTCCCAGGTTGGCATATATGCCATTCCAGCAAATCACTCCTGCACCTCCTCTGCATGACCAGGCCTGGGATTGTTACTCAGAGACTCTAGAGGGAAAGAATTTAGAAAGTTTCACCTGGCAGACTATTATAAAATATTATTACAACTGTCTACTCCAATACTTTGGCCACCTCATGCAAAGAGTTGACTCATTGGAAAAATCCCTGATGCTGGGAGGGGTTGGGGGCAAGAGGAGAAGGGGACAAGAGAGGATGAGATGGCTGGATGGCATCACGGACTCGATGGACGGGAGTCTGAGTGAACTCGGGGAGTTGGTGATGGACAGGGAGGCCTGGTGTGCTGCGATTCATGGGGTCGCAAAGAGTCGGACACGACTGAGCGACTGAACTGAACTGAACAGGGAGCCACAAAGGGACGCAACAGGGCTTGAGTGCAAATTCCAGTCAATTTCTGATAATGGACCTCCACGTTATTTGCACACTGGATTATCCTTACCTTTGGCAGAATTGCCCTTGGGTAAAACAAAGCAGAGAAATCAGGACAGTTTGTCTTAAGTTCCACTTTGCCATTTCTTCAACAAATACATATGAAGCACATATTAGATGCCAAGCATTGTCTCAGTGTGGTGATCCTGCAGACAACAAAACAGAGCTCCTGCTTTCATGGGTCCTAGTTTATTAGGCAGACGCAATAAATAAATGAATGAAAATACATAATAGGAAACTGGATCACCATAAATGCTATGATAAAAGACAGAGAAGGATGAGGTGATGGGAGTGACCTTCCAGGTAGAGCTCTCTACAGGAGAGAAGGGAGTGAACTGAGGGGCCAGCCTTGGTTGTCTAGAGGCAGAAGCTCAGGCAGTGGGACGAGCAGGTGCAAGGGATCCAGGGCAGGCTTGTACAAGAGCAGAGGCAGGCAGGGGATGTGCGAGCATGAGCCAGTGTGTCAAGCAGAGTGAGCGAGGAGTTGAGTGTGTGAATTGTGTCAGAGAGACACCCAGGGGAACAAGCATGTAGGGCATGGAGACCCTAGGGAGGACTCTGGATTGGTCAGTGCATTTAGAGAGCTGTCACAAAAGAGATTCAGAATCCACATCGCCTTTTAAAAGGATCCTATGGCTGTAGTTGAACACACACACTGAGCTATGTGTGAGTTGAGTCTGGGAGGGACACTGGAAATACAAATGGGAAAACCACATAAGATTACAGAAATCCTCCCCAGAGATGACAGGTTTGGACCAGAAAGGATTTCTGGCTGGGTTGGATACAGTATGGGAAAAAGAGAAAAATGAAGGATAACTCTGGTAAAGAGCCTCATCACCCGAGTAGGACTACAGTTATTCTTCTTTGAGGGGATTAGTTCCAGCGCCCTGACCCCCACCCTGTGAATACCAAAATCCAAGGATGCTCAAATTCCTCATGGAAAACAGCGTACTCTTTGCATATAAGCTACACACATCCTTCTGTATCCTTTAAAACATCTCTAGGTTACTTGAAATACCTAATATAATGTAAATGCTATGCAAGTAGTTACCAGAGTGTGACAAATTCAAGTTTTGCTTTTTGGAACTTTCTGGATTTTTTTTTTCCTGAATACTTTCAATCTGTGGCTGGTTACATCCACAGAGGCAAACTCCAAGTTAAGAGAGCTAACTGTCTTCATTAAGATGGGCAAGATTGTGAGAGAAGCTGGTTTGGGTGAATGTGAGCAGGTAATCCAGAGGCCAACTGTAGACTGACGTGTGAAATCTTTGGAGAAGCCCTCTTAATGAAGGTGATTATGATGGCAGTCAGGTACTTTGGACACTGCTCCTGTACAAAAGACATCAAGAGGGGAAAGGCTCAGTAAGATCATCTCACAGTGTGGGGCTCTGGGAGCCCCGGCTGCGATCATGGGCGCAGACAACTGTTAGTGCTGCTGCTTCGTTGAAGTACCGGTGATGGGGGGGTACACACGTGTTCAGCCTTCTGCAATAGGAGGACACCCAGGAGCGAGCACTGGAGGCAGGCAAGGTGACTGGCAGGCCCTCTAGCAGCCCAAGAATACGAGACCAACTATGTGGTTTGGGAGACTGGAAAGGAAGCCAACCCAGAGAATCCCACACACTGGATCCTATCTTATTTCCACTTTACAAAGTGCGCTTCCCTCGTCTTGCTGTTTGTGTCCTACTGCAGCCACCAAAAATACTGCTGTGGTTAGAAAATCCGACTGGAAAGATGAACCTGGATATCCATGGTGAAACATCGGTGAATGTAGGCACAAGTGCCCCCTGGAAATAAGTCTTTGGAGATCTGCTCAAGTTACTTGAGTAGCAAATAAGGTTTCAGCAGAAGCAAAGGAGCTGTGAATTGAAGACGAAGAGTGTGTCGCCTTCATAGAGATCAACCCACAGAAAAAAAGAATGAAATCATGCCATTGGCAGCAGCATAGGTGGGCCTAGAGATTACCATACTAAGGGAAACAAGTCAGACAGGGAAAGACAAGCATCACGTGATATCACTTATATGTGGAATCTTAAAAAAGATACAAGTGAACTTATTTACAAAACAGGGAGAAACCCACAGACATAGAAAACAAACTTATGGTTACCAAAGGGGAAAGGGAGGGCAGAGGGTCAAATTGGGAGTTTGGGATTAGCAGATACACTCTACTATATGTAAAACATAACCAACAAGGACCTACTGTGTAGCACAAGGAACTCTACTCAGTATCTTGTAATAACCTGTAAGGGAAAAGAATCTGAAAAAGAATGTATATATTCAGTTATCCATATATAACTGAGTCACTTCACTGTATACCTGAAACTAACATAATATTTGTAAATCAACCATACTTCAATTTAAAAACATTGTAATCCAAGTAATCATTTTTTTTTCACCCTTAAAAAAAATGGGTACATGAGATGGGTCCAGTGTATGAACTGTAGAAACAGAACAGGTTGGGTTTTTGTCCAAAGCTAAGCCTGTGGAAAATATTACTGCAAAGTCAAAATTAAGGCTAAGAAATGATCTCCAATCAAGACTGATCTAGGGGCTTTCCTGGTGGCTCAGGGGCAAAGAATCTGCCTACCAGTGCAGGAGACTTGGGTTCAATCCCTGGTCCGAGAAGATCCCACATGCCTCGGAAAAACTAAGCCTGTGGGCCACAACTATTGTGCGGCAGCGACTGAAGCCCCACAGCCCAGAGCCTGTGCCCTGCCGTGTGAGAAGCACTGCTATGAGAAGCCCTCCCACTGCAACTAGAGAGCAGCCCTGCCGGGAGCCAGCGTGAGGAACTCTGCCCGTGGCAAAGGTCATGAGGAAGGAGGCTCGGCATACGCAAAGGCAGGATCGAGCCTCAGGAAACCCCCTGTTCCCGAGCATCTATCCCCAAAACTAGAGTGCCTACTTTACTGTTTTATGCTCTCACCTATACCTCTGACTTTACGGGGAGCTGACCTCCCATCACCATTTCTCTCGGAGAAGGAGTTAACTTGCAGCTCCAGTTAATAAAAATTCCTGGGCGTGACAAGAGTGTTTCAACTTACAAACTCCTCTGAAGCCTCTCTAGCCTGCCTGAGCGGGTTCATCCGGCCACATGTGATTGTTTACAGCCTCCCAACCATGAGAGGCACGAGATGCTTTAAAGTTTCTATATGCAGACTCTTTTGAAAAGTTAGAAAATTATTAGTATAGTATAGTGGGTTGATTAGGAATTATATTGGTGAAGGGTTTTTCATTTATTGTGCCAATAATTACTGCTAATTCCCTGCCCCGGGTGTGACAAGGCTGTCTCAGGTCAAACCTCTCTGCTGACAGACTAGCTTGTGTGACAACCTCTCAACCATAAACAGCACAGAGAGTTTGGAGTATTTTGAAAGTCTTAATTAGCATAGGGCTTTTCTCATTGTTGAGTCAATGATTGACGCCAGGCCTCCATATCCTTAGGCACCTGGGAATATATTAATGTATTTGGAATATAGAAAAGGAAATATAGTAGTTTTTGATGTTAGCAATACTAGACTTTTTGAGTTAATGAATTTTCTCTTTTGTTATAGATCACTGTACTTTGTTATAAATCACTGTGTCCTTGCTATGCAAAAATGTAACTTTATCACTATCTTAAGACTAAATAGATCTTAAGGGAAATACTGGTGAAGGGTTTTCATTTGTTGAGCCAATATATTTGCTGCTAAATCTCCATATTCCTTGCCCTTATAATGAATATAACTAGCATATAGGAGAAATAAGTATTAACCTTTAAGATTAACCATGTTAAACCTTAGACTAAGTAAATTCGTTTCTTGATTGTAACCCACTACACCCTCACCCTATAGGAATGCAACTTTATTTGGAGGGTGGCACCTGGTTTAAAAAAAAATCACCCCTGGAAAAAATAAGTTTTCTGGTTGACTCATCGTTATCAGAAAGGGCCATAAAATGTCAGCAGGTCTCATGGCCAAAAGATGATGTAAAACCCATAAAACCTTTGTATAATTTTATATGAAGCACCTGATTGTGACAAGGGTCAGGTCTGCTGACCCCCACGTGACTCTGTATTCATCCTTATGTAGAACAAAAATATATAAACAAACCTAAAAAATAAAGAAATGGGATCAGTTTCTGGAAAGACTGATTCCCCCGGGTCGTTCTTTCCCCTTCTGGCTGAATTCCCATCTGGTACGTGGGTACTCAGCAAGCCTACTAACTTTGCCTGGGCTTCTAAGATCAGACAGGGGAGGCTTCAGTGCCTCCTCTCCTTCAGGAGAACGGAAAGATGCCTGTGGCCTACGTAGGTAGTGATTGGTATTCCACGTAAACCAAGTTATTCAGCCTCCTTTTCTCCACTAATTTTCCTACTACACTATCCGTTTCTAATCTGTCTCTATATCTGTAATTAAATAAGTTTTTTCCTAGGACGTCTACTCCATCTCCCCTTCGAATTACCCTGGATCCACCGGAGCTGGACCCTGGCACAGCCCCCTGGCCAAAACTAGAGAAAAAGCCTGTGCAGCAAGGAAGATGCAGCACTGCCAAAAATAAACAAATAGACAAATAAAATTATAAAAACTAAAAAATCGATCTAGATGATGATATAACTGGCCTAAAACAGAGGTGTTTGTGGGATGCTGAAGTTAACTGTGACTCAAGATCTTGTTACCAGGGGAGAAAGGAGAATCCGAAGTACAATCAACTGTTTCTAAGAATCTCTCTGCAATTCTTCCATCTGTAAAGGCCAGAGAAGACTGAGATGTGCCTGAAGAGTGAACTGGCTGGAATACAGCACCTGCGGATCCTGTCTTACCAGGTAACGTTTCCCAGCTGCCTGCAACATACACAGCCAGGAAGGAGTCAGAGGAGAAGAAGAAAAAGAAGGCTTCAAAACTGACTCCACACCACCACCCCCAGGAGGCCGTGGAAAACCTGTAACAAAGAAGGATGCCATTGCCCATAAGACTCCGATTCCTGACCATGGGCAACTCTGAGGCCAAGTGCTCAAGCCAGGCTTTCCCCAGACCAGAAGAAAGGATCTCTGCATCCGTTGTCCTAACTCAGCCAGCTACATCTCACTGAAGACCTCACAAAAGACTTTCTACAGGATCTGGAATTTGTCCCATCTGATGAAAAGCAAAAGCAAGGCTGCCATTGAGAAAATGAAACTGTAATTCAGAGCAAGAAAGAGCAGATACAGTCAGAGGGCATGACAGTGACTGAGCTCTTCATGGAGTGGTAACCAGCCCTGTAAGTGCAGGTCTTAGGAGGAGAGGGGGCGGGCTGTCGCACTTTGGGTTCAGGGTCCCTCCTGGCAGTTCAAAGACTGGCTGTGGCTCTTGCCTGATGGTTCACTAGTTGATACATTTGCTAAAGGGAAGAACTGTCTCAAGGATGACGGAGTTTGTCTGGATCCAAATGTTCAGAAATGGGATGCTGTGGTACTGGCACTCAGCTATCCCAAATGTCCTTGGGATAAATCACTTTTCTTGCAGTTCTGAGAAACCTTTACAGCTTCACGGTAAAGTATACGTCCCACTTGAGATTCTGAATTGGTTGCTCTCTCCTTTGTTTGGAATTTGGGATTAAAAAACATAGAAATACCTTGACCTAAAGGCTATAAAGTCAAGGGTTTTTTTTTTTTAATCTTTTAATTTTTATTTATTTATGCATATTTTTGGCCCTGCTGCAAGGTATGTGCGACCTTTGCTCCCTGACCAGGGATTGAACCTGCACCAGACGCAGTGGGAAGCGTGGTCTTAACCACTGGAGTGACAGGAAGTCCTGAAGTCAACTTTTATCAACTGACTGAAAACTTAAATAAGGTGAAGTTCACAAATTGCTCTCTTTACCGGACCTAATTTAACCCTTTGTGGAGAACTCAGATGAACACACCTAGCGTCTGTGACTTTTTATCTTTTTCTGTTACCTCCTCCGATTCTTTATTTCTTCATCCTCCCAGAAGTCCCTCCCCTCCTCCCATGCGTGGGTTGGGGGCCTGACACAGAGTAGACCCTCTTCCCAAACTACCAACACTGCGATGCTACAGAGAGTGGAGGTGCAGTTTGCAAAGCAAGATATTATTTGTTATTCTCATTGCAAGCTTTGCAATGACCGCGATGCCACTTAGAAGATGTTGGCATCAGCCCTGGCCCATAGGCTAACCTCTGAATTATCCGTGTCTAATCACAGAGCAGAGCTGCAGTGTCATAAACGTCACCCCTCTCCACGGCTCTGATATATGCCCTCGTTAAGGTCGAGAACAGGAAATTTAAATATCAGGGTTGAGCTTCTGAGCAATCATGTCATTTCTATTGACCACCTAATGAAAATCTATGGCATTTAACAGTGAAAAGATAAGTTTACCTGGGGCTCCCAGCTGCCATAGCTGTGCTCATGCCATGGCCAAGAGAGGCTCTCACCATATGTTTAAGATTCTCCTGTTACCAAGGGGTAAGGCATAAATTGGGAGACTGAGACTAACATATACACACTACTATATATAAAATATACACAGTCCATAGTGTCCCAAAGAGTCGGACACAACTGAAGCAACTTAGTATGCACGCATATATAAAATAGGGGCTTTCCATCCATCTGCAATGCAAGAGATGTGGGTTTGATCCCTGGGTTGGGAAGATCCTCAGGAAGGGGGCAGGGCAACCCACTCCAGTATTCTTGCCTGGAAAATCCCACAGACAGAGGGGCCTTGTGGGCTACAGTCCACAGAGTCACAGAGTCAGACACAAAGCGACTGAGCATAGATGCACACATATTTAAAATAGACAACCAATAAGAACCCACTGTATAGCATCGGGAACTCTATTCAATTCTTTGGGTATATGTAGAACTGACTCACTTTGCTGTATACCTGACACACAGTACTGTTAATCAAGTATACTCCAATAAAAATTAATTCTAAAAAAATAATTGAAGAAAGCACAGGAAGACTGAGGACATGTTGGGGACTTTCATTCTTCAATTACTTTACCAAGCCATATAAATAAAGATTTAGACCCTAGTAAGCGTCTCTGGGATCGCACAGAGTCGGACACGACTGAAGTGACTTAGCAACAGCAGCAGCAGCAGCAAGCATCATAAGCGGAGAAGGCAACGGCAACCCACTCCAGAACTCTTGCCTGGAAAGTCTCATGGAAGGAGGAGCCTGGTGGGCTGCAGTCCATGGGGTCTCGAAGAGTCAGACACGACTGAGCGACTTCCCTTTCACTTTTCACTTTCATGCATTGGAGAAGGAAATGGCAACCCACTCCAATGTTCTTGCCTGGAGAATCCCAGGGACGGTGGAGCCTGGTGGGCTGCCATCTATGGGGTCTCACAGAGTCGGACACAACTGAAGTGACTTAGCAAGCATCATAAGAACATTGGCAGATGAACTGTAAAGGCCAAAGTAAAGGGAAGATGAAACCTTTGGTTAATCTATCTGGGTAGATAATGCCTAGGATATTTTCCTGGGGTCCTACAGATTTGATGTTTAATAGCAACTATAAAAACATCCAAACAGGGTGTGTGAATATAAGCATAGAAACAGTTACATAGTGATAAACCATTCACACCAGAAAATGAAGCAAAGGTGTGTTATCACATGTATGAAACAGGGCAAGAGTTAATTGCATTGGCGGAATCTAATTTATAGCTGTGAGAGGGAAAAATAATTCCCAAGAAACCACGGTAACTGTTGCTGGCAAGGGGATTGTGGACACGGCTCCTGGCAACTGTGGCCTTGACTAATTTAAGGAGTCTGACATCACTTGTTAAACAAGAAACTTCCTATTCCTTTTGAAATTAATCACGAGGGTGGAAAGTAAGAAAAGACTCCCTTTACCCATGAGAATTTGCAGAGAACCTTGAGCTCCAAAGCCCATGGAAAGCCATTCAGATGTATTGCCCCAAAACTCATGTTGAAAGCATCCTGTGCCCCACAAGACTCTCCAGCTTTTTGATCTGCCCTAGGAGGGCAGGCCAATGGCTGGGAAGGTGGCAGCCTTTGTGTGCAGCCTCCACCTGTGACTTACCAGCTGTGGAACCTTGGACAAGGGAATTATTTTTCTCTGCCTCAGTTCCCTCTTCTGAAAAATGGAGATGTTAATTTGCTGTCATTGTTTAGTCCCGACTTTTTGCGACCCCATGGACTACTGTCCGCCAGGCTCCTTTGTCCATGGAATTCTCAGGCAAGAATATTGGAGCGGGTTGCTATTTCCTTCTCCAGGGGATCATCCCCACACAGGGATCGAACTGGTGTCCCCTGCATTGCAAGCAGACCCTTTACCCCTGAGCCACCGAGGAAGCCCTGGAGATGTTAATATGCCTGCTTTATAGGACTGTTGGGAGGACTAACTAAGTTACTCTTTAAAGTCCTTGGAGCAGAATGTGGCACACAGCCATGTTATATGTTTGTGAAATAAACAAACCAGGTAAGAGAGACATGTTTGCTTGTTTAGTGTCTCCCCTCCTAGAACACAAGGTTGGTGAGGAAAGGACCTGTTTTGCTCTCTGTGCATTCCCAGTGCTAAGATAGTGGCGGGGGCTCCCTAACCTTCTTACGTGCAGTCCTCCTGGGTTTCCCCATAGTCTTTCAATGCCACTTTTGTCCAGTAACCTTATTTGGGTGATTTGGCTTCTGTGTTTAATTATGGACTCAGAAATATTTTAGGCCAACAAATTCTCTGGGAATCCAATCTTGTGTTTTTTAATATAATGTTTCTGATGTGGACGATTTTAAAAGTCATTATTGAATTTGTTTCAATATTGCTTCTGCTTTATGTTTTGGTGGGTTATTTTTAGCCACGAGGCATGCAGGATCTTTGCTCCTCAGCCAGGGATTGAATCCACACGTCCTGCATTGGAAGGCAAGTCTTAACCTCTGGACTGCCAGGGAAGTCCTTCAATCTTTTTAACATAGATATTTGCTTACTGAGATCTTACCGTTTAAGGCCTAGAGTTCCTCCTGGCCCAAATATATGGTCCAGAAATAGTATTGAGAAAAAAAATTTTTATATATTGAGATATTGGGAAAATTCTGACTTATACATGACTGCACACTTGTGGGCTAAGTTACTTCAGTTGTGTCCAACTCTTTGAGACCCTATGGACTGTAGCCCACCAGCCTCCCCTGTCTGTGGGAGTCTCCAGGCAAGAATACTAGAGTGGGTTGTAACGCCCTTCTCCAGGGGATCGTCCTGACCCAGAGATCAAACCCTCGTCTCTTACGTCTCCTGCACTGGCAGGTGGATTTTATCACTGAGCCACCAGGGAAGCCCCTCTTTTTGGTTATCTATTCTAAATACAGCAGTGGTCTCATGACTTCTTTACATCATTTCCTCCTTTCCATGTTGTCTCTTCTCTGTAAGCAGTTCTAATTATTGAAATTGACCTCCCGGTTTGGCCCTCCGGCTTCCCTGTGGTCTCTTTTCTATTTTCCTCTCGGAGCTCTCTTGGGTTTGTCGTGGTTGTTGTGACGGTGGTGGTGGTGCTTTCATGTTGGTTTACTTCCTGGTCTATCTCCTAGCAGTTTTACTGACTTTTTCCATTTCCGCTTTCAGATTTCAATTTCAAGAGTCTCCGGTTCTTGTTTTGTGGATGTAACATATCCTCTTGTTGCCCCCGGAAGAGTTCAATTACAAAGTGTTTGGGGGAGGTTGTTCCTCTCCTCTCTTTCTGGCCCCCAACCTGTCTGGGCTCCTTTTCATTTTTACTCTTTTGTCTCTTTCATGTTAGCTGCATCGACTTGCCCTCTGCTCTTTTTTCATCCACGTGAGAGCAGCTGGGGGAAGCCCTGTGCAGGGCTGCCGCATGTCCTGGTGAACCTCCGTGTGGGGTTTTGGGAAGAGCTGGCCATTTTGTCAAGTGACCTTCACAAATCTGTTTGAGCATTCTTTGGCATTGCCTTTCTTTGGGGTTGGAAGGAAAACTGACCTTTTCCAGTCCTGTGGTCACTGCTGCATGTTCCAAATGTGCTGGCATATTGAGTGCAACACTTTCACAGCATCAGCTTTTAGGATTTGAAATAGCTCAACAGGAAGTCCATCACTTCTACAGGTTTGTTCATAGTGATGCTTCTGAAGGGCCACTTGACTTTGCATTCCAGGATGTCTGGCTCTAGGTGAGTGATCACACCATCTGGGTCGTGAAGATTATTTTTGTACAGTTCTTCTGTGTATTCTTGCCACCTCTTCTTAACATCTTCTGCTTTTGTTAGGTCCATACCTTATCTCTCCTTTATTGTGCCCATCTTTGCATGAAATATTCCCTTGGTATCTCTGAGTTTTTTGAAGAGATCTCTAGTCTGTCTGATTCTATTGTTTTCCTCTATTCTCTGCATTGATCACTGAGGAAGGCTTTCTTATCTCTCCTTGTTATTCTTTGTAACTCTGCATTCAGATGCTTATATCTTTCCTTTTCTCCTTTGCCTTTTGCTTCTCTTTTTTTCTCAGCTATTTGTAAGACAATCTCAGACAATCGTTTTGCCCTCTTGCATTTCTTTTCCATGGGGATGGTCTTGATCACCGCCTCCTGTACAATGTCACAAATCTCTGTCTGTAGTTCTTCAGGCACTCTGTCTGTTGGATCTAATCCCTTGAGTCTATTTCTTACTTCCACTGTATAATCGTTAAGGGATTTGATTTAGGTCATACCTGAATGGTCTAGTGGCTTTCCCTACTTTCTTCAATTTAAGTCTGAATTTTGCAATAAGGAATTCATGTTCTGAGCCACAGTCAGCTCCCAGTCTTGTTTTTGCTGACTGTATAGAGCTTCTGCATCTTTGTCTGCAAAGAATAATCTATCTGATTTTGGTATTGACCATATGGTGATGTCCATGTGTAGAGTCTTCTCTTGTGTTGTTGGAAAAGGGTGTTTGCTATGACCAGTGCATTCTCTTGGCAAAACTCTATGAAGCCTTTGCCCTGCTTCATTTTGTACTCCAAGGCCAAACTTGCCTGATACTCCAGATATCTCTTGGCTTCTTACTTTTGCATTCCAGTCCCCTATGATGAAAAGGACATCTTTTTTTGGTGTTAGTTCTAGAAAGTCTTGTAGGGTCTTCAAAGAACCATTCAACTTCAGCTTCTTCAGCATTAGTGGTTGGGCATAGATTTGGATTACTGTGCTATTGAATGGTTTGCCTTGGAAACAGAGATCATTCTGTCATTTTTGAGATTGCACCCAAGTACTGCATTTTGGACTATTTTGTTGACTATGAGGGCTACTCCATTTCTTCTAAGGGATTCTTGCCCATAGTAGTAGACTTAATGGTCATCTGAATTAAATTTGCCCATTATAGTTTATTTTAGTTGACTAATTCCTAAAATGGTGATGTTCACTCTTGCCATCTCCTGTTTGACCACTCCAATTTACCTTGATTCATGGACCTAACATTCCAGGTTCCTATGCAATATTGTTCTTTACAGCATCAGACTTTCTTCCATCACCAGTCACATCCACAACTGCACATTGTTTTTGCTTTGGCTCCATCTCTTCATTCTTTCTGGAGTTATTTCTCCACTATTCTCTAGTAGCATATTGGGCACCTACCCACCTGGGGAGTTCATCTTTCAGAGATCAAACTGACAACATCTGTTGGATCATAGAAAAAGCAACAGAGTTCCAGAAAAACATCTAATTCTGCTTCATCCACACAGCCTTTGACTGTGTGGATCATGACGAACTGTGGAAAATTCTTCAAGAGATGGGAATACAAAACCACCTTACCTGCCTTGTGAGAAATCTGTATGCAGGTCGAGAAGCAACAGTTAGAATCAAACATGGAATAACTGGTTCCAAATTAGGAAAAGAATACGTCAAGGCTGTATACTGTCACCTTGCTTATTTAACATATATGCAGAGTAGAAAGAAAGAAGAAAGAAAGTGAAGTCACTCAGTCATGTCTGACTCTTTGTGACCCCATGGACTGTAGCCCAACAGGCTCCTCCATCCATGGGATTTTCTAGGCAAGAGTACTGGAGTGGGTTGCCATTTCCTTCTCCAGGGGATCTTCCCAACCCAGGGATCAAACCCAGATCTCCCACATTGTGGCCAGACACTTTACTGTCTGAGCCACCAGGGAATCTAGATCATGGGAAATGCCAAGCTGGATGAAGCACAAGCTGGAATCAAGATTGCCGAGAGAAATATCAACAACTTCAGATATGCAGATGACACCACCCTTACGGTAGAAAGTGAAGAAGAGTTTAAGAGTCTCTTGATGAAAGTAAAAGAGGAGAGTGAAAAAGCTGACTTAAAACTCAACGTTCAAAAAACAAAGATCATGGCATCTGGTCTCATCACTTCATGGCAAATAGATGGGAAAACAGTGGAAACAGTGACAGGCTTTATTTTCTTGGGCTCCAAAATCACTCCAGATGGTGACTGCACATGAAATTAAAAGACACTTGCTCCTTGGAAGAAAAGCTATGATCAACCTGGACAGCATATTAATAAGCAGAGATATTATTTTGACAACAAAAGTCCATCTAGTCAAAGCTACAGTTTTTCCAGTAGTCATGTATGGATGTGAGAGTTGGACTATAAAGAAAGCTGAGCGCCAAAGAATTGATGCTTTTGAATTGTGGTGTTGGAGAAGACTCTTGAGAGTCCCTTGGACTACAAGGAAATCCAACCAGTCAATTCTAAAGAAAATCAGTCCTGAATATTCATTGGAAGGACTGATGCTGAAGTGGAAGCTCCAATACTTTGGGCACCTGTTGTGAAGAACTGACTCATTGGAAAAGCCCCTGATGCTGGGAACGATTGAAGTCAGGAGGAGATGGGGTTGATAGAGGATGAGATGATTGAATGGCATCACTGACTCGATGGACATGAGTTTGAGTAACCTCCTGGAGTTGGTGATGGATAGGGAAACCTCAGGTGCTGCAATCCATTGGGTCACAAAGAGACACAACTGAGCGACTGAACTGAACTGAACCAAACTCTAAGAGCATCTGTCCCACTGAACAATAATAAGCTCATCTCATTTTTCTCACTGTGGAGAGCTGTGGTGAGTCGTGTGTGTGTGTGTGTTAGTTACTCAGTCATGTCTGACTCTTTGTGACCCCTTGGACTGTAGCCTGCCAGGCTCCTCTGTCCATGAAATTCTCCAGGCAAGAATACTGGAGTGGGTTGGCAGTTCCTGCTCCAGTCATCATATATATGTTGATGTATATGGATATCCATATACCCAATCTATGGATTTTCTTCCACCCATATTTATCTTTAAGTCATTGTCCTACTAGAAAATTAAACCCACAGTTAACATTGGAAACTCAGAGAGCTGTGTTTTGAGAAGCGATGATTTTGTAATGCCTCTAAGGGAAAGGAAGGTCAGTCAAAGCCAAGAGCAAGCCAACAGGCAGTGAGTCATAACCAGTCATAAATTCTACTTCAGGACGTTAAGGTGATAGGCTGTGCGGACTCTGACTCATAAGTAACAGTAACGTCTCCTCCCGATGTGGTAGGTGTGACTGATGAATTAGCAGTGCTAGTTTGGGTGGCAAATGAACAAGCCTTGTTACTTGCCCTCTACTTTGGCAGTGAGTTGAGCTTGTCTTTCAGATATGGAGAGGCGAGAGCATAAAAATGTTTCTTTTAAGGCTTGTTAGGATTGGAATGTCACATTTCTACATCTGCATCATGTATTTAATAAAGCAGAGTGAGACAAGCCAGTTTGCATGGCTGGGATAAATTGGAAGATGTCATTTAGACACATCACTTCCGAAGTCAGCTGCAGAAAGCAAGTTAATACAGTGCGTGGGGTCTGTGAGTATGCTGCTAAAGTTTTGTGTGCACATGTGTTTACACACACACTCAAGACCTTGGAATTGGTCCTCGCAAATGCCTAGGATGTACTTTGACATACAAGGGAAATGTCCTTGTAATTGATCCTATGAGATACTGGGAAATAGTTCAGAAAAAGATAAAACTCTAAGCAGAATACATTATTTCGCTGAAAAACTTGTGTCCTTTCCCCCATGCTGCCTTGGGATGAGCACTCTTTCAGTCAGAAAGGCTCTTATCTGTAATTTGTAGAGGACCAGCTCCATCGTGGCTGCTCTCATGCCGGGTCCCCACATAAGCCTTGGAGGCAAGGCCCTGCTGCAGCCTGACTTGTCCCAGTGAGCATTGATCATCCTCTCAGGAACTCAGCGAGAGAGGCAGTACTGAGAGATGTCCCCGAGCTGTGTCCCATCCACTGCCCGGCCTGTGGGAGATGCCACAAGGCAGTTTCTCATCTGTTCCCCTGGTCCCCAGGAGCCATGGGACTTTCTGTGAGTATGCTGTCCGCTGTCCCCCAGCCTTCAGAAACAGACGCAGACTCTAAAGCGACTTGGGGTCCTCAGGAACAGCGTCCCCCTGTTCATGTCAGCTTCGTCACTGGGCCCTTTGGGTTTGGTGTTGTCCTGTGGGACAGAGACGCAGATAACTGACACACGCTGATCTTATTAAGATTGCCTAAATCCACCTGGGCTGTTGTCTCCTTAGCAGTGTGGCAAGGTGATCTTACTGCATTCTAAGTGGCCACCACGCCGCTGCCTAGGGAATGCTTGACTGCTTGGAGTTGCTGTTGTTTAGTTGCACAGTCATGTCTGACTTTTTGTGACCCCCAAGGACTATAGCCCGCCAGTCTCCTCTGTCCATGGGACTTTCCAGGCAAGAATACTGGAGCGGGTTGCCATTTCTTTCGCCAGGGAATCTTCCTGACTCAGGGATCAAACCCGTATCTCCTGTACTGGCAGGTGGATGACAGCTTGGTAGAAAACGTGATCAACAGTAGCTTAAGAGGGGGAGGATGGTTATATTCCTCACATGCTAAGAAGTCTGGACACGGGCAACTGCTATGTTAAGTAACGGACATGATGTCAGAGCTGGTGTCACTGTTCAGCAGGCTTCTTGGTCCCGAGATAGCTGCTGTGGTGGCAGGCATCACATCTGCATTCAAGGCAGGATGAAGCAGTAAAGGCAGGTTCCAGCTATGCATCTGTTTACTTTAGGAAAGCAAAAGCTCTCCCAGAAGCCTGCCTGCAGACTTTCCCTTGTGCCTTATTTCCCCTAACAGGTTCACACCAACCTGAGCTTCAGGGGAAGCCAGAGATCCAGTTTTGAAAGAGAGGAACTAGATGGGGATGATTGGCCTAGACTAGATCAGACCAGTCATAGTACGCTGCTGGGCAGGTCTCCTTGCCTCTCATGACCAGACAGGAGCTTCACTGGTGAGACAGAGGGGAGAGGATTGGGTGGGCAACAGCTGTGTCTGCCACTTGAGCCAATGTGTCCAGTCCCCGCTTCTCAGCTCCCAAAGGCTGATCAATAGCCAACTCCAGTCTGTCCCTGCTTGTGGTTCAACTGTAGCTCCTGCTCAAACTGGAAAAGGTGATTGGGGAAACTTGTGAAAACAATTTCCAACTCTGCAGAAACTGTGAGACTCACCTAAAAGAAACAAAAAACTATTAGAATTGTCACTATCAAACACTATAGACACACCAGCCTGGAATGCCTTTTGAAGCCTTTTTTCTTTTCTTCATTCTAGAGGTGAAATACCAGAAAGTGAAAGTCACTCAAGTTGTGTCTGGCTCTTTGTGACCCCGTGGACTGTACAATCATGGGATTCTCCAGGCCAGTTACTGGAGTGGGTAGTCTTTCCCTTCTCCAGGGGATCTTCCCAACCCAGGGATCGAACCCAGGTCTCCCACACTGCAGGCAGGCTCTTTACCAACTGAGTCACAAGGGAAGTCCAAAATGCCAGAGATGACATCAAATGGTTAGAAGAGGATGATATTGGGTGGACGTTAAAGTCTGAAGCCACTGCAAGCTTACCTCCTTTTGCAGAATTCTAATCATGGTTAAGTTTCCTTCAGGTAAGAGTACTATATTGCCTCATTCAGTTAAGAGATAGTTGGGATTGTTACCTGAGTTTTGGCAGATTGATGCAAGAAAAGTTAACCTATCTGGTCAGGAGGGAAGAAAATTTTCAAATGCTACCAATGGACCTAATCCCTAAGGAGACAGGCTATGAGGACTTAACCTACTCCCTACTTGCCCTTTCATTTGCCAGACTCCTCAAGACTCTGCTTAAAAATAACTTGTTTTGTGAAATCACTCACAAATTTCTCAGTTAGTCCAACCATCTGTAATCTAATAGCCCCTTTCCATATTTCTCTTTTCCCTAACATTTTACCACTGGCACATGAGAATGACTGACTTATCCAGCCATCTCACCCACCAGATTAGGAACATTCCCAAGGGAGAAGTTTTGTCCCAAACATTTAGTACAAGGTTGGAAGCACAGTAGTAAGTTCTCAACATAATCTTATTGAATAAAATCTATTTAAACTTTGCATAATTGTTAACTCATAACATTAAAGTCCTACACCTTTTTTTAAATTGAAGTATAGCTGCTGTACAGTATAATGTTACAGGTGTACAATACAGTGATTCATAAATGTTAAAGGTTACACTGCATTTATAGTTATTATAAAATACTGGCTATTATTCCTGTGTTGTACAATATGTCTTTGTAGCTTACTTTATTCCCAATAGTTTGCACCTCTTGCTCCCCTCCCTCTGTCTTGGCTCTCCCCACTGGAAACCACTCGTTTGTTCTCTCCAATGAGCTGCTTCTTTCTGACCTTTTCATTACTCTGCTATGTTTTTAGTGTCACATATAAGTGAGATCATACAGTACTTGATATAAGATAAAGTCTTACATCTTAATTCAAGCACATAAAAATTTTAAAATACACTCAGAAACTCAAAATATGAAGCAAATGCAAAGCAAGAAAAATATTTGCAACTGCTGTCATGTGAAAATGGTTTATTTTTCTAATATATATAAACTGCTAAAAGTTGAGATAACACAGATAAACAGGCAAGGACATAGACAAATCACATAAAAAGAAGTAAACTGTGCTGCGCTTAGTCGCTCATTCATGTCCGACTCTTTGCGACCCCATGGACTGTAGCCCACCAGGCTCCTCTGTCCATGGGATTCTCCAGGCAAGAGTACTGGAGTGTGTTGCCGTGCCCTCCTCCAGGGGATCTTCCCAAATGGCCCTTAATCCAATGAAAATAAACTCAATATTACTCATAATTTTTAAAATGCTAATTAAAAATATGTCAAGATGCTCTTCTCACTTATCATATTGGCAAAAGTTCAAAAATATACTCTGTTAGTGCGACTGTTAGAAAATGAGTGATTTCAATGTTTCTGGGAGAGGCAGAAACAGTGTCATCTTGAGTGGGTACTGTGTGGCAATATCTATGCAATACATGTTACAAACACTTTCACTTTTTAACCCAAATCTCCTCCTTCTGGGAACTCTTCTTGCAGAAATCTCTGCACAGTTACAAAATGTTACACACAGGCATGGGATGTGGAGTTGACCAATACTGTAAGATGAGAAGCTTTCCCAGGTGGCGATAGTGGTAAAGAACCTGCGTGCCAAATAGGAGATGTAAGAGGTGTGGGTTCAACTCCTGGTTCAGGAAGAGCCCCTGGAGGAGGGCACGGCAACCCACTCCAGTCTTCTTTCCTGGAGAATCCCATGGACAGAGGATCTTGGCAGGTGGCTGGTGGGCTACAGTACATGGGGACACAGAGTTAGACACGACTGAAGCGACTTAGCATCTCACAGCAAGATGAGAGGCAAACCATTTCCGTAGGTGGAGAGTGGTTAATTAAACTACGGTAGGATTTCCCTGGCAGTCTGATGTTTAAGGCTCTATGCTTCCAATGCAAGGGACAAGGGTTTGTTCCCTGATTGGGGAACTAGGACCCCACATGCTGTTCAGCACAGCCAAAAAATATAAATAAATGAATTAATTAATAATCTTTCAAAAATAAATAAGTAAACTATGGTAGGTCCTCACAATGGAATACTATGCAGCTGAATTCAAAGGAGGATGCCTTCTCTGTTCTGTTCTGGGAAGGTCCCAGGGCAAATGGTTCAGTGGAAAAGCAAAGTTTAGCATAGTGACCACAATGCAATGCTTTCTGTTTCATGAAGGGGAGGATAAACTTTCACATTTGTTTTTGTTTGTAATTGCAGAAAATACCGGTTGTGTGTACTGCAAGGGAGTGAGCAGACGGCAGAACTGGGTGGATGGAGTGGAACCAAAACTTCTCACTGTGTACCATTTTGGCTTTTAAAACCTGTGAATTATTACATATTCCCAAAATTAAAATTTTAAAATCCTACATCTTGCCCATAAGTTTTAGAGCCAGTGTGTGTCTTTGTATCTCTGCTGCACCTTTTACAAAATCAGTGAATCTGGGCAAATTTCTTAACCCCTCTGAAAAAGAATTTGATGAGTTGATAAAGGCAAAAAAAAAAAAAAATCAAACTTGAAACAGAAGTAGTTCTGTGCGAGTGTGGGCTGTTATTCGTACTGAATTTAGTAAGAATTATTTTAAAGAGCTCTTGCAGGCGTGTGTGCACAGTTGCTTCAGTCGTGTTAGACTCTGAGACCCCATGGACTGTCTCCTGCCAGGCTCCTCAGTCCATGGGATTCTCCAGGTAAAAATACTGGAGTGGGCTGCCATGCCCTCCTCCAGAAGGAATCTTCCCAACCCAGGGATCAAACCCTTGTCTCCTGCATTGCAGGCAGATTCTTTACTGCTGAGCCACCAGGGAAGCCCAAAGAGCTTGCTAAGGTGACCTCTTCAGTGTTTAAAGTTGGCTCTAGTAGTAAAGAACCTGCCTACCAGTGCAGAAAACATGAGGCGCAGGTTCGATCCCTGGGTCAGGAAGATCCCCTGGAGGAGCATGGCAACCCACTCCAGTATTCTTGCCTGGAAAACCTCATGGACAGAGGAACCCAGCAGGCTACAGTCCATGGGGTCGCAAAGAGATGGACACGACTGAGCAACTTAGCATGCACGCATGATGAGATTTTCAGAATCTTCAGTATTCTCGTGTGATAGGGATAAGCTGTTTTCGCTTTTGAAGATAATAAAATGAACGCCAAAAGAAATAAGGTGATTAATTCAAAATAGCATTGAGTGTGGGACAGTGCAGGAGCTGGCAGCGTGGCTCTGTACACGAATAGTGTTTGTATATGTATACACATATGAACACAGCTACGAGTCAAGGGCACTGATTCCTACTCCGTTTTAGCAAATCGAAAAGAAAATACCGTCAACCTAATGTGGAGGTATTCTAAATACACAACCTGTTTCAAAACTCAAGACAGGTACCAAACACAACCCCTGCCAGTAACTGCCACAAATCTTGGTGAAATCAATTGTTTGAAATCTTCCTTCTAATCTTCTGGGCCTAGAGGCCCAGAGAATGGGGGTCACCACCAGGCTTGGAGTTTCTAGGAAGAAACTTGAAATAAATTTTTTTAAAAGCCTTCGCCTGCAGGACTTTGCACGTACAGTACAGTCCTACACATTCTCACTCTGTAATTGTTTATTTAAAAAATAAAAATAAAGAATTACTAGTGCAGAAATGATATCATTAGCAGGGCACTGTCAGTAAATTCACCTATTCCTCTTACATGGCTTAGTTTGCCTTTTTCTGTGTAAAATGAATACGTGTGTGACATTTTGAGATCTGGATTATTTACCCGGTAGGGTTGATCTCAAAAACAGCACAAAGAAACAGCTTAGCTGGTTTTTTTTTTTTTTTTTTTTCTAATAATACAAAAAAAAGCCCAGCACATTGTGAAGAAATTGTGCCCCCTGCTGCTTTAATTCGATATTAACGTCACCAGCTTAACAATTGTTTTGGAAAAATGCTCAACCTGCAGGAGTGCAGGATGGTGTTGTGACTTCAAGGTCATTTAAATGTCTTCTCAGATGCAGTTTCTTCCAGCAATTAGGAACTCTGCTTGATACTGACCTTGGGGCAAAGGAAGCAAAGAAGAAATGCTTCTTTTGGGGATGCTTGTAAAGACATTTGTCCTAAGAACCTTCTCGTTATTTCCTGCATCTTGGTAACCTCTGAAGATGAAACAAGCGAAGAAGCGAAGCTTGGAGAGACGGGCTGGCCGACGGTGAGCATAGGCCCCTTTATTAGGACACAACGGGCATTTTCTAAGTGCTCAGAGAAATAAAAATGCTCCTTGAGACGGACTGACTTCCTTCAGTGTGAGATGACTTATTACTGATGAATAGTAATTCATGACGGTGCATTGGGGCCTCTGAAATTATTGTTAACTGGCTATGAGCCATGGATTCAGATCCTCAGTGCACCCCCAAAAGGACTCCAGGACTGCACAAAAGCATCAACCGGAAATGTAGCAATTGTAACCCCGGCCCTCCTTTTCTTGGGGGTCCTCATTTTTTTTGTCTTCACCCCTGGTTCCCTTCATTGCCTGTTGCCTGTCAACCTGGGCTTTTAAATCTATACCTTTTTCTGGCCTGGTACTGATTTCCCACAGGTTGCCCAGCAATCTTTCAGGAAGTTAATTGACAGAGCTTTCCTTCTTTTCCTCTGCTATGGGCTGAATGTCTTTATCCTCCCAGAAGCCATATGTTGAAGCCCTAACCCCAAGGTGATTGTACTTGGAAGTGGGACTTTGGAGGTGGTTAGGGTGCAATGAGATCGTGAGGCTGAGGCCCCATAATGGGATTAGTGCCTTTATAAGGGGATGGAGGGAACAGAGCTTTTTCCCCTCCATGTGAAGACACAGTAAGATTGTGGCTGGTGCAAGCCAGGAAGTGATCCCTCTCAGCCCTGCTGGCACCCGGATATCTGATGTCTAATCTCGAGAACTGTGAGAAACCCATGTCTGTTGTTTAAGCCACTCAGTCTGTGATTGGTTATGGCAGCCTGAGGTGGGATGTTCTCTTAAAAAAATATTTACACCTTTTGGAGAAATTCTGAACCCAGGAGGGACTTTGATGATCCATTTGTCCATGGAAAAGATCATGGAGGTGTTTTGGTGTACAGAATACATGCTTCTCCTAGCCACAGCTGCAGGCCACAACTCTGCTTTTCTGCCATCCGTGGAGAGAATAAGGCTTTCCAGTCTGAAGGATGCAAAGCTTTGTTCTAGATTCAAGAAATAGGAAGGCAGTAAAAACTGTCTCTCCGCACTACCCACCCCACTCCTGCCCCCCACCTCCCATCCCCTAGAAAGGTTTTCATTCTTTCCAGGCCCCTTTGGCCTTTGATGAGAGCTGTCATATTTAGAGAAGAAAAATACACAACACGTGGTTAAATCTGAATTTTAAATAAACAATGAATGATTTAACATTTGTATTTATTTGTCTAAAATTCAGATTTAACTTGGGTCCTGTATTTTGTCTGGAAATCCTGTCTTTAATTGTTTTCATGCCTTCTGTCTCCAGGGCCTTCTAATCACACCTGAGTGACACCTGAGCCGGGTTAGAGGGAAGTGGGCCCTGAGCTCAGGGCACCACCGCGGTCCCTCAGGCACCGTGGTTGTCCGGAAGCTCATCGCCCTCTAGCGGCCACCAAGGGCATCACACCAGCCGAGCGGGCAGCCGGCCTGGGGTAAGATGCTCCTGAGTCCACATTCTCTCGGTGGTCCTGGAGGACAGGAAAAAGGGAACTGCCAAGCTTATAGCTGACTAAACCGAGATCCATTTTCCTCGGTGCCCTTGCGCAAGAAAGTGGCCCTGTTTCCAGTAGCAGAAATGGAGATTCCCTTTCTTCCATTAAAAGTACACTGGAAGAGTACCTCTCTGGAATAGCTTGTGCTGAAGGTGACGGTCTAACCTTGGGCTGCACTCACTCCGTCTCTGATGACTGTGGGATCGCTGTTGTCATCTCCTGCAGGGGAGAAATCCAAGCCCTTCTCCCCGCTAACCCCGAGTGATTTGTCAAAGTGTGTTCCTTTAGACTTCAAGCTCAAGAGACTCTTATCTATAACGTGTCTGGCACTCAGATACATTTAAATGAACTGACATTGAAATTCACTAGTGGCTTTGAATTAAAAATAAAGAAGAAACCTGCTCTTACCCTCGGGGAATGACTGCTGTATCAGGAGGGGAAAATGCTGAAGTGCTTACCGGCAGCCATGACTGTGGAATTCGGTCTTACATTTCATTTCCATCCTTATTTTTTCTTAACATTTAAGTCTTACTTATTTGTTATGTGTTTAGATTTGACTGTGCTGGGTCTTGTGAGCAGAAGTTATGCTTTAATTGCTGCGTGGGGGCTTCTCATGGCAGTAGCTTATTTCGTCACAGAGCACAGGCTCTAGGTCACATGGGCTCAGTAATGGCGGTCTGTCTGTAGAGCACTGGCTTAATAGTTGTGGCACACAGGCTTAATCGCTCTGTGAAAATATGAATCTTTCTGGTCCAGAGCTTGAACCCGTGTCTCCTACATTGGCCGGCAGATTCTCTACCACTGAGCCACGAAGGAAACCCTCATTTCCACTCTGTTGGACCTGCATGGAAGGATTGATAAATATGAGTCTGTTTTACAGGACATGGCTGGCTTGTACTGTTTCATGAAACAAGGGTAATGTCAAGGATTGTGGAATGGAAGCAGAGCACAGTTTTTAGGATCCACAGATTACTCCCAGATTACACCCTGAGTTCCTTGAAGGACTTCCTAAGTGATCAATGCAAAGAAATAAAGGGAAACAATAAAATGGGAAAGACTAGATATCTCTTCAAGAAAATTAAAGACATCAAGGGAATATTTCGTGCAAAGATGGGCACAATAAACAACAGAAACCACCCAGGCATAACAGAAACAGAATATATTAAGAAGAGGTGGCAAAAATACACAGAAGAACTGTACAATAAAGTCTTAATGACCCAGATAATCACAATGATATGATCACCCACCTAGAGCCAGACATCCAGGAATGTGAAGTCATTGGGCCTTAGGAAGCATCACTATGAACAAAGCTAGTGGAGGCTGAGCCACTTCAAATCCTAAAAGATGATGCTGTGAAAGTGTTGCACTCAGTATGCCAGCAAATTTGGAAAACTCAACAGTGGCCATAGGACTGGAAAAGGTCAGTTTTCGTTCAAATTCCAAAGAAAATGCCAAAGAATGCTCAAACTACCATACAATTGCACTCATCTCACATGCTAGCAAAGTAATGCTGAAAATTCTCCAAGCCAGGCTTCAACAGTATGTGAACCAAGAACGTCCAGATGTACAAGCTGGATTTAGAAAAGTCAGAAACCAGAGATCAAATTGCCAACATTCATTGGATCATCAAAAAAGCAAGAGAGTTCCAGAAAAACATACTTCTGCTTTATTGACTATGTCAAAGCCTTTGACTATATGGATCATAACAAACTGTGGACAATTCTTAAAGAGATGGGAATACCAGACCACCTTACCTGTCTCCTGAGAAATCTGTACTAAGGTCAAGGAGCAAAAGTTAGAACCAGACATGGAACAACAGACTGGTTCCAAATTGGGAAAGGAGTACATCAAGGCTGTATATTGTCACCCTGCTTATTTAACTTCTATGCAGAGTACATAATGAGAAATGCCAGGCTGGAAGAAGCACAAGCTGGAATCAAGATTGCCAGGAGAAATATCAATAACCTCAAATATGCAGCTGAAACCACACTTAGGGCAGAAAGCAAAGAGGAACTAAAGATCCTCTTGATAAAAGTGAAAGAGGAGAGTGGAAAAGGTAGCTTAAAGCTCAACATGCAAAAAACGAAGATCATGGCATCTGGTCCCATCACTTCATGGGAAATAGATGGGGAAGCAATGGAAACAGTGACAGACTTTATTTTCCTGGGCTCCAAAATCACTGCAGATGGTGACTGCAGCCATGAAATTAGAAGACGCTTGCTCCTTGGAAGAAAAGCTATGGCCAACCTAGATAGTATATTAAATAGCAGAGATATTACTTTGCCAACAAAGGTCCGTCTAGTCAAGGCTATCTTTTTTTCCAGTGGTCATGTATGGATGTGAGATCTGGACCATAAAGAAGGCTGAGCACTGAAGAATTGATGCTTTTGAACTGTGGTGTTGGAGAAGACTCTTGAGAGTCCCTTGGACTGCAAGGAGATCCAACCAGTCCATCCTAAAGGAGATCAGTCCTGAATATTCATTGGAAGTGCTGATCCTGAAGCTGAAACTCCAATACTTTGGCCAGCTGAAGTGAAGAACTGACTCATTGGAAAAGACCCTTATGCTGGGAAAGATCAAAGGCAGGAGGAGAAGGGGACGACTGAGCATGAGATAATTCGTGGCCTCAGTGGCTCAATTGAGCCCATTTTTTAAAATGGTCATTTTTATAGTCATGTATGGATGTGAGAGTTGGACCATAAAGAAAGCTGAGCACTGAAGAACTGATGCTTCTGAACTGTGGTGTTGTAGAAGACTCTTGAGAGTTCCTTGGACTGCAAGGAGACCCAACCAGTCGATCTTAAAGGAAATCAGTCCTGATTATTCATTGGAAAGACTGATGCTGACACTGAAACTCCAATACTTTGGCCACTTCATGCGAAGAGCTGACTCATTTGAAAAGACCCTGATGCTGGGAAAGATTGAAGGCAGGAGGAGAAGGGGATGACAGAGGATGAGATGGTTGGATGGCATCACCAATGGATATGAGTTTGAGTAAGCTCTGGGAGTTGGTGATGGACAGGGAGGCCTGATGTGCTGCAGTCCATGGAGTTGCAAAGACTGGGACATGACTGAGCAACTGAACTGAACTGAACTGGCTCAATGGACATGAGTTTGAGCAAGCCTTGGGAGTTGGTGATGGACAGGGAGGCCTGGTATGCTGCAGTCCATAGGGTCACAAAGGGTTGGACGTGACTGAGTGACTAAACTGAACTGAACTGATGATTGCTTGTTGAATACATGAATGAAACTATATCTATCATAACCATCTCCACACCAAAGATTACCTGCTGCAGAGCACACTGACTTTAGTAGGGTCAAGGCAAGTCAGGTAGAGACTTTAATGACAGAAGTCTGGTGGTAGGAGCCCAGGCCATCAGTGGCAGTATTAAGGGGTGAGTGGGGACAAGGTAACCATCATAGTCAACAAAAGAGTCTGAAATGCAGTACTTGGATGCAATCTTCGAAACGACAGAATGATCTCTGTTCGTTTCCAAGGCAAACCATTCAATATCACAGTAATCCAAGTCTATGCCCCAACCAGTAATGCTGAAGAAGCTGGAGTTAAACGGTTCTATGAAGACCTACAAGACCTTTCAGAGAACTAAAACCCAAAAAAGACGTCCTTTTCATTATGGGGACTGGAATGCAAAAGTAGGAAGTCAAGAAACACCTGGAGTAACAGGCAAATTTGGCCTTAGAATGCGGAATGAAGCAGGGCAAAGGCTAATAGAGTTTTGCCAAGAGACCGCACTGGTCATAGCAAACATCCTCTTCCAGCAACACAAGAGAAGACTCTACACATGGACATCACCAGATGGTCAACACCAAAATTAGATTGATTATATTCTTTGCAGCCAAAGATGGAGAAGCTCTATACAGTCAGCAAAAACCAGACCAGGAGCTGACTGTGGCTCAGATCATGAACTCCTTAATTGCCAAATTCATACTTAAATTGAAGAAAGTAGGGAAAACCACTAGACCATTCAGGCATGACCTAAATAAAATCCCTTATGATTATACAGTGGAAGTGAGAAATAGATTTGATAGATAGACTGCCTGATGAACTATGGATGGAGGTTCGTGACATTGTATAGGAGACAGGGATCAAGACCATCCCCAAGAAAAAGGAAAGCAAAAAGGCAAAATGGCTGTCTGAGGAGGCCTTACAAATAGCTATGAAAAGAAGAGAAGTGAAAGGCAAAGGAGAAAAGGAAAGATACCACCCATCTGAATGCAGAGTTCCAAAGAATAGCAAGGAGAGATAAGAAAGCCTTCCTCAGTGATCAATGCAAAGAAATAGAGGAAAACAATAGAATGGGAAAGATAGAGATCTCTTCAAGAAAATTAGAGATACCAAGGGAACATTTTGTGCAAAGATGAGCTCGATAAAGGACAGAAATGGTATGGTCCTAACAGAAGCAGAAGATATTAAGAAGAGGTGGCAAAAATACACAGAAAAACTGTAAAAAAAGATCTTCATGACCCAGATAATCACGATGGTGTGATCACTCATCTAGAGCCAGACATCCTGGAATGTGAAGTCAAGTGGGCCTTAGGAAGCATCACTACGAACAAAGCTAGTGGAGGTGATGGAATTCCAGTTGAGCTGTTTCAAATCCTGAAAGATGATGCTGTGAAAGTGCTGCACTCAATATGTCACCAAATTTAGAAAACTCAGCAGCGGCCACAGGACTGGAAAAGGTCAGTTTTCATTCCAATCCCAAAGAAAGGCAATGCCAAAGAATGTTCAAACTACCACACAATTGCACTCATCTCACACACTAGTAAAGTAATGCTCAAAATTCTCCAAGGCAGGCTTCAGCAATACATGAACTGTGGACTTCCTGGCGTTCAAACTGGTTTTAGAAAAGGCAGAGGAACCATACATCAAGTTGCCAACATCTGCTGGATCATGGAAAAAGCAAGAGAGTTCCAGAAACATCTATTTCTGCTTTATTGACTATGCCAAAGCCTTTGACTTTGTGGATCACAATGAACTGTGGAAAATTCATACAGAAATGGGAAAACCAGACCACTTGACCTGCCTCTTCAGAAACCTGTATGCAGGTCAGGAAGCAATAGTTAGAACTGGACATGGAACAACAGACTGGTTCCAAATAGGAAAAGAAGTATGTCAAGACTCTATATTGTCACCCTGCTTATTTAACTTATACGCAGAGTACATCATGTGAAATGCTGGGCTGGATGAAGCACAAGCAGGATTCCAGATTGCTGGGAGAAATATCAATAACCTCAGATATGCAGATGACACCACCCTTATGGCAGAAAGTGAAGAGGAACTAAAAAGCCTCTTGATGGAAGTAAAAGACGAGAGTGAAAAAGTTGGCTTAAAGCTCAACATTCAGGAAACGGAGATCATGGCATCCGGTCCCATCACTTCATGGCAAATAGATGGGGAAACAGTGGAAACAGTGGCTGACTTAATTTTTCTGGGCTCCAAAATCACTGCAGATGGTGACTGCAGCCATGAAATTAAAAGACGCTTGCTCCTTGGAAGAAAAGTTATGACCTACCTAGACAGCATATTCAAGAACAGAGACATTACTTTGCCAACAAAAGTCCGTTTAGTCAAGGCTATGGTTTTTCCAGTGGTCATGTATGGATGTGAGAGTTGGACTGTGAAGAAGACAGAGCACCGAAGAATTGATGCTTTTGAACTGTGGTGTTGGAGAAGACTCTTGAGAGTCCCTTGGACTGCAAGAAGATCCAACCAGTCCATCCTAAAGGAGATCAGTCCTGGGTGTTCATTGGAAGGACTGATGCTAAAGCTGAAACTCCAATACTTTGGCCACCTGATGTGAAGGGCTGACTCATTTGAAAAGACCCTGATGCTGGGAAAGATTGAAGGTGGGAGGAGAAGGGGACAACAGAGGATGAAATGGTTCAATGGCATCACCAACTCAATAGACATGAGTTTGGGTAGGCTCTGGGAGTTGGTGATGGACAGGGAGGCCTGGTGTGCTGTGGTTCTTGGGGTTGCAGAGTCGGACATGACTGAGCGACTGAACTGAACAGGGGACAAGGTGACTTTTAGTCTCCATAAGTCTCCCTCAGTCCACCCGAAGAGCACAGAATCCAAAAACAATCTTCTTGCTTTGAATTTTCAAGACAAATACCCTAGAAGTTGCCCCCTTTAGCCAAATTGCCTCTCTGAAAGCATTGCTACAGAAATGTGCTGGACTTTTGCCACCTGGCATCCATCTTAGTCCAGATCCATCATCCCACAGGGTAGGGTGGTAGGTAGTGGCACAGGAAATTAAAATTTCAAGTACTAACCCTTTTTAGAATAACTCATAAGGAAGATAACAATTATTGAGGATCTAATATGTGCCAAGCACTCTCTGGTGTGATCTTCATGGTATATTACTCAGCTCAGGCTCTTACAACAAAAATGCCTTAGCCTGAGTGGCTTAAACAACAGATATTTATTACTCACAGTTCTAGAGACTGGAAAACTGAGCTTGGGATGTTAACATGTTCAGGTTCTTGGTGAGAGTCCTCTTTCTGGCTTGAAGGTACCCTCACATGGAGGAGAGAGAAAGAGCTTTATTCTCTTCATCACCTTCCTTCTAAGGGCACTAATCCCATTATGGAGGTCCCACCCTTATGACCTCATCTAAATCTAATTACCTCCCCAAAGTCCCACCTCCAAATGCTATTTATTATATTGAGAGCCAGGACTTAAACATACAAGTCTGCAAAGGGCTACACAAACTTTCAGTCCAGAGCACATAGTAATGCTGTGAGATCATTACTGCACAAGTGTTTACAGATGTGGAAATGACAGGTTAAAGAAGTGGAGTAACTTGACCAAGGTCATTCAGCGAGTGCCAAGACACAAACCCACATCTGCCAAATTCATATCTTGCCAGTGTATGGCACTGATCCTTGAATACCAGAGGAGGCTACTTGTATGCTTAGAAGGAGGATCAAATCATTAGGTAATGGATGCTAGAAATCAAGAAGCAAGCATCAAGAGAAAATATGGAAAGGTCAGCTGAACAGTGGGTGGGAAAGAGGTAGAAGAACGACTCTGTCCTGGTTGCCTGGAACTCTGAACTCTGCATCCTGGGTCTCATCAGCTCGCCCTTCTAGACCAGAGGTCCTTTAGATGACAAAGGAGATGGCAGTGCTTCTGAAAACATTACTTAGTTTTTAAAGTATGTATGTTTTCATGCCTCATCTCCTGAATATTCTGATCTTGTAGATCTGGAGAGGGACCCGGGAATCTGCATTTTTAGCACATTTGAAACTCAGTGATGTGATGTTCTCTCACGTTCATTCCTCTTCTAAATTCTGCTGCATTTTTAAGGGAATTTTCTAGTTAAGGTTATTGTTGTTATTTTAATATAACTTTGTTGGGAAAGGAAAAGTTAAGGTACTTGGTGATGGAACTGGTATATTTCTAGAGAGCAGTATTGACATGTGAACGTTCTGGTGGTGTTTTCTATGATATTTCACTGGCATTTGGCTACTTACAGCCCCAGTAGAGACATAAGCTCCTTAAACCAGTAATTCCACTTGATACTAGATTATATAAGGAACAGAACCGGCATGCCTTCCAAGGAATTGTTAGCCTCATGAAAAGAATGATTTTGGAACCAAAATATAGTAATGACTGCTTTAACTAGATTTTTCCTTAGTCATTTAGATCCTGTGCTGCTGCTGCTGCTGAGTTGCCTCAGTCACGTCCGACTCTGTGCGGCATCAAGGACTGCAGCCTGTCACGCCCCTCTGTCCATTGGATTCTCTAGACCAAAGTACTGGAGTGGGTTGCCTGCAGAGGGTCGTCCCAACCCAGGGACGAACCCAGGTCTCCTGCATTGCAGGCAGATTCTTTACCATCTGAGCCACCAGGGAAGCCCAAGATTACTGGAGTGGGGAGCCTAAGTCTTCTCCAGGGGATTTTCTCGACCCAGGAATTGAACTGGGGTCTCCTGCATTGCAGGTGGATTTACCAGTTGAGCTACCAGGGAAGCCCGTAGATCCTATTTTCATTCCTAAAACATGCATTTTTAAACTGCTTACCATGCTTCAGGCTGTGCTAGGAGTTGTGAATAGGTTGAATAAGAACTGCTTGCTTTCATTAACCTTGGGCTTCCCGGGTGGTGCTAGTGGTAAAACACCCACGTGCCTAGAGAAGAGGCAAAAGAGACATGGGTTCTATCCCAGGAAGGTCCCCTGGAGGAAGGCATGGCAGCCCAATCCAGTAATCTTGCCTGGAAAATCCCATGGACAGAGGAGCCTGGCAGACTACAGTCCATAGGGTTGCAAAGAGTGGGACACAACTGAAGCAACTTAGCATGCACGTCTCCTCAAATTCTGTCCATAAAGAGTCTGAGTAAAATTAAGTCAATAAATAAAAATGAAACAGATCATAGAGATGTTCCCGCTGTGAAAACAATCACTGTGGACACTGGGGCTTATGTTAATGAATACAGGAGTGGAAAGGGAGTCAGCAACACTCTTTTTGAATATCTTCTGTTTTAAGAAGTGCAGAATTTTTTGAAAGCAGATAAGGAGTTTTTGAATCCCATTTTGTTGAATCATGTGGTGGTCACCTGATTAGACTTAAAATTTATAGACTGGATAGACAATAATGGCCTACTCTACCACACAGATGGGGCTTCCCTGGTAGTTCAGTTGGTAAAGAAGCCGCCTGCAATTCAGGAAACCCTGGTTCGATTCCTGGGTCAGGAAGATCCACTGGAGAAGGGATAGGCTATCCACTCCAGTATTCTGGCCTGGAGAATTCCATGGACTATAGAGTCGGACACGCCCGTCAGGGAACCACATTCAATATCCTGTGATAAATCATAATGGAAGAGAATATGAAATAGAGTACATATATGTTTAACTGAATCACTTTGCTGTCCAGCAGAAATCAACACAACTTTGAAAATCAATTATACTTCAATTTTAAAAACTAATAAATTAAAGAATAGAACTAAAAAAGGATAGTTTCAAGCCCTTTGACTAAGTGTGCTTTCCCCGCCAACAATCTGTTGCTTTTCCTATTTAATCCTTGGTTATTCGCACCGTTCCTACTCTTAAATGATTACTGTTTTCTTCTTTAATCATCACCCACAATATGTATACTTCATTATCTGATCTTGGTGTGAGAAACTCGTCTAATACACCGATTCACTTCGCTGTGAAGATGGTGTCATCACGTTGGCAATTTGTCTCTCTTGTAATTGAATAAGCTACCTGGAAAATGATTTTTACCTCTTCTTTTTATTTCTTTCCTTATAAAACTTCTGTCTATATTGCTGACATGTCATCTACTTAAATATCCAAGATTAAATCTACTTGTTGGGCTGGAGAGGAGTTGATAGATGATTAACAGGCACTTCTTCAAGAAACTCAAGATTGTGTAAGTGTGCCTTACTCATGCCTGCTTCAATGCCATTGTGTAATAACAGAGAGATGATAAAGAGTGGCGAAGATGACAGCCCAGCCCAACTGTAGTGACTGATTCTCTAATTCCATGAGCCAACAGGGAAATTATGACCTGGTGAAACACACAGCTCTCAAAATCATTCCAGAAATTCCAAAGAGTGATGTGATTTTTCTCCTCCTGGTTGCAGTGAAGAGACTGTGTTGTTCAATAACTTTTCTTTATTTGCTCCATTGTTTCTATATCATGCAATCCAATTTTTATCCAACAGAGATTTCTTAAGCCCTTGGTACATGCTAGCCACTGAACTGGGAGCTCCCATAAGTATCAGTAAGTGGACGTGAAACTGAGCAGGACCCTTTGGTCCTTGCCCATCCCCACCCACCCACCCCCAACCGCCCATGTCCTCAGCTTGCCTTTTTTCTGTGGAAAAACTTTAGCCAAAGAATAAGTTTAATCAGAGAAGTGAGAACAAAGGAACAAAGGAAAACAGTCAAAGGAGACCAAATAATTATAGTTTAGTCATTAAATCTAGTCAAGGACCTTTAGTTTCTTCTCAAGGGCTGTAGATAATACTCTGAGCCATAGCTTGTGAGCGGTCTTAGAGATGCTGAAACCCCCACCAGGTGGAAGAAGTCAGCTACATGATGACCAGGATGTGGCTGTGACATAAATTGCCACAGTGCTAAGAAATGGCCTCAAGGAAATGGAAACAAACCTACTCTGGAACTGAAGATTAGTGGTAGTAGTGAGAGTCACTCAGCTGTGAGCAACTCTTGTGACCCCATGGACTATAGCCCGCCAGGCTCCTTGGTCCATGGGGTTTCTTCAGGCAAGAATACTGGAGTGGGTTGCCATTTCCTTCTCCAGGGGAATCTTCCCGACCCAGGAATCGAACCCATGTCTCCTGCACTCCAGGCAGATTCTTTACTGACTGAGCTATGAGGGAACTGAAGATTAATTGTACTGAAAACAATCAGGATGATGCTAATCAGACCACTGATGATCAATTTCAAGGTAACTGTCAGAGCTGACTGCTGCTTCTGCATGTAGCCCCCTCCCTCAGCCCACGAAGCTCTTGCCCACTGATTGTCAGTGGGTGGAGTCGGCCTTTGGACAGACATCCTCTCTTCTCCCAGTCCCTGGCCACTGGCATCCAAAATAAGGCAAACTTCCCTTTCTGCCAACCTGGCCTCTGTAGTGACTTTTGAGCGGCAAGCAGCCAGACCTGGGTTCAGTAACAGACACAGACACTAGTCTCTTCTGTTACCTTCTTCTATTCATCTAATCAAATTCATATCTGTGATATTTTTGATAATGAGTCAGAGCATAAGAGTGTGGAGCTAAATGTATGGGTTCTGTTGAGACAGATCAGAGTGTGAGATTCAAGTTCATCATGGCCACCTGTGTGTCCATGGATGCTGTTAAAACACAAAAATCAACTGAGTAAACGTAAAGATCTATTTGGCTTTTTTAAAAACAATGCATGAATTTGGCAGCATCCCATCTAGCAAATAGAAAGGAACTCCGACAAACTGGACAAAACGGAAACGTTTTCTATGCAGGTAGCAGGGAGGACCAAAGAAAGAGCAGATTGTTTCAGGCAAGGTCCCCTTCCTTTAGGGAACAAAAGAGTTCTATCAAGTGGCTTTTCTCACTAATGTTGACCAGGAAATTCTAGACTGATGGGTGATTACACTCTGGGGAAGACTGAAATGACAATTATGTATGTGTGTCCATGCTGAGTTGCTTCAGTCGTGTCTGACTCTTTGTGAACCTGTGGACTGAGGTCCACCAGGCTCCTTTTCCATGGGATTCTCCAGGCAAGAGTACTGGAGTGGGTTGCCATTGCCTTCTCCAGGGCTTAGCACAGTGTCTCCATTTTGGGCCAGTTGCCTTTTTTTTAAACAATTCCCCCATTTGATCAGACTCTTAGTTTCACTGAGATGTGACCAAAATCAAGGACATTTTTAAGGAACCTCTATGCTGTTCTCCATAGTGGCTGTATCAAGTTACATTCCCACCAATAGTGCAAGAGAGTTCCCTTTGCTCCACACCCTCTTCAGCACTTATTGTTTGTAGATTTTGTGATAATGGCCATTCTGACCTGAGTGAGGTGATATCTCATTGTAGTTTTGAATTTGCATTTCATGCTGCAATTCATGGGGTCGCAAAGAGTAGGACATGACTGAGTGATTGAACTGAACTGAATAACTAGTGGAAGGAAAGTTACGATCAATCTAGACAGCATATTAAAAAGCAGAGATATTACTTTGCCACAAAGGTACATCTAGTCAAGGCTATGGTTTTTCCGGTGGTCATGTATGGATGTGAGAGTTGGACTGTGAAGAAAGCTGAGCGCTGAAGAATTGATGCTTTTGAACTGTGGTGTTGGAGAAGACTCTTGAGAGTCCCTTGGACTGCAAGGAGATCCAACCAGTCCATGCTAAAGGAGATCAGTTCTAGGTGTTCATTGGAAGGACTGATTTTGAAGCTGAAACTCCAATACTTTGGCCACCTGATGCGAAGAGCTGACTCATTTGAAAAGACCCTGATGCTGGGAAAGATTGAGGGCAGGAGGAGAAGGTGACGACAGAGGATGAGATGGTTGGATGGCATCACTGACTCAATGGATGTAAGTTTGTGTAGACTCCGGGAGTTGGTGATGGACAGGGAGGCCTGGCGTGCTGCAGTCCATGGGGTTGCAAAGAGTCAGACACCACTGAACAACTAAACTGAATTGAACTGAATAACTAGTGATGTTGAGCATCTTTTCCTATGCTTATTGGCCAACAATAGAACCACCGTGTGATCCAGCAATCCCAGTACTGGGCATATACTAAAAAAAAAAAAAAGATAATTCAAAAAGACACATGCACCTCAATATTTACTGCAGCACTATTTACAGTAGTGGGCTTCCAGGTGGCTCAGATAGTACAGAATCTGCCCGCAGTGCAGGAGACCTGGGTTCAATCCCCTGGAGAAGGGAATGGCTATCTACTCCAGTAATCTTGCCTGGAGAATTCCATGGACAGAGGGGCCTGGTCGGCTACAGTTCATGGGATCTCAAAGAGTCAAACACGACTGAATGGCTAACACTTTCACTTTTCAATTACAATAGCAGGATATGGAAACAACCTAAAAGGTCATTGAGGAATGGATAAAAATGTGGTGCATAAATACAATGGAATATTACTCAGCCATAAAAAGGAATGAAACTGAGTTATTTGTAGAGACGTGTGTGGATCTAGAGACTGTCATACAGAGTGAAGTAAGTTAGAAAGGGAAAAGCAAACATTGTATATTAATGCATATATGTGGAACCTGAAAAATATTGGTTCAGGCCATCTTATTCACAAAGCAGAAATATAGATACAGATGCAGAAAACAAATGTATGGATACCAAGAGGGAAAGGAGAGGTGGGATGAACTGGGAGATTGATACACATACACTATTGATACTATGTATAAAATAGATAACTAATGAGAACATACTGGATAGCACAGGGAACTCTACTCAGTGCTCCGTGGTGACCTAAATGGGAAGGAAACCAAAAAAAGAGGGGGTATGTGTATGTGTAGAACCAATTCACTTTGCTGTACAGTGGAAACTAACACAACTTTGTAAAACAACTATACTCCAATAAAACATTTTAATACTATTATTTTGATAAATAAAAATTAATTTTCAAAAAAATTTTTAAGGCATTAGTGAGCAGCTACTGCTCTAAAATTTTTCAAGTTTTTGTTGATCGTTTGTTGTATTCACAGGTCAAGACTTTTTCTTTTTTTTTTTTTTTTTGGCTTAATTTCTGTGATAGTCACAGGCTATTACTTCACGTCCATGATTTTTAAGTCAGGCATTCTGTTCATTCCTTTTCTGATCCTCCAGGCTCAGGGAGATCATTTTCTTGGTGGTTGTTGGCTGTGAACATGCACTTAAAGTCTTGAGAGAATATAGCACTTTAGGAAGACTACTGTGAATTTTATATATATATATAAAAATATATATATATATAAAATCTGAATTATATATATAGAATTATCCTGTTATAAGCAGGACAATTCCCAAATGTCTGGAGTGCTCTCTGGAGCCATGGTCCCTAAGATCCAAACCAATCAAAATCAAAGAAGTCAAAGGCAGACCCTTGAAGCAGTCACCTTTTTAAACCAAGTAACTTGCTCAGTGACCTTATGTGACTGAGTTTCAACTGCCCCAGAAGAATTAATCCAGGTGCAGCAGGTAGTGTTGGCTAGGGAAGGAGGGTCCCACTGAAGGAACCGAACCCTGAATTATAAATGCTTCTTGCAAATTCCCATTTGAATTTGTGGCTCAGGACTGGAAGGATGACAACCATGGATGCCAGTAAATTGTTAAGTGTCGGTAGACCACACAGGAAGTTTCATTCTGGTTACCCTTGTTCGGTGTCCCTTTTTTGTATAGAGTCTAGGTGCAACATTCCCCAAGTTTGGGGTTGTTAACCAGAAACAGGGAAATGGGTCAGGGGTCTCATGCATCATGGACAGATAAGGGTTTGTGGTGACAAATCCAACAGTCTGAAAGATTATCCCCCAACTTAGCAATGGCCTGGGAGATGCAAGTGGAGGCATTTCCAGGCCAACAAGAGTTAAGGGAAGAAAGAGTTTAGTAAAACAATGTGTGTGCGCAGTCGCTCAGTCGTGTCCGACTCTTTGTGGCCCCATGGACTGTAGCCTGCCAGGCTCCTCTGTCCATGGAATTTTCCAGGCAAGAATACTGGAGTGGGTTGCCATTTCCTAGTCCAGAGCTTCTTTCCAACTCAGGAATCGAACCTGTGTCTCTTTGCATTTCCTATGTTGGCAGGCAGATTCTTTACAACTGCACTTGCCTCCTGGGAAGATGCTAACTTTCTGTAAATTACAAAAGGCTTTTAAAAATGCCTCATGAGAGTTCATTACAGTAGAGTTAACAAGGAAATGTGGTTTTTATGATGATACATGACATTTTAAAATGATAACTGGAATTATTGTGGTAACATACCAGGACATATCAGACTTCAGGAATATTATACAATTTCTGGAACATTTATAATATATACAAATATGGTGTAAAGAAGCCTTAGTATTACTTCATATTTGACAATACTTCCCATGTAATTTAGCACATCAAATAAGTCTAAGTAATCTTTGTTTTTATAAGAAGGTAGAGCAAATCTTTTAAAACTTTCCAGGGACCCTCAGGAAAACCCCAAAGTTAGTTTAAATCAAAAAGACTTCATTTAGGATTTGATTTGGGGAATTTTTTTTAAAAGACGTTTTAAAACTTGAAATTCTTTGTGAAGGATCATAATTCACTGTAAAAAAAAAAAAAAGAAAAAAGGCAAAACAAAACACCCAGTTATACATCTAACCACCATGACAATCAAAGACTTCACAGGCCAATATGGAAAGTTAAAAAATTGTTTTTTGTGTTTTTTTTTAAACTTAGCTCTTTTAATAGAGAAGATTCAACTTAAGTTGAATCAAAGACCTTATTAAGACAACATGGGAAATTACTGTGAGAAAACACAGAATCTTTGTTTTCTAGGCAGATTGCTTTAAATGGCAAAGAGAACCTTTTACAATCTCTTATCAAGAGTTAACCAATAGTTTAAGAAAACTTTGTCCTTTAACAGAGAGAAACAAATTTTTCACCAGTTTACTTTTCATATAAAACTTATTCACTCAATTAAATTCATTCCAATTTTAGCCAGTCCTGACCACGCATAAAATTCTTTATCAAAGATTACTTTTCTTCAAACTTTAATTAAATATGTTAGAATTTTTAGCTCTTAAAAAAACCTTAATTTTAATGAAAATAAAGAAGTAAACAATTATGAGCTGTTTCATGCTAACATTCTGTGAACTGGCAGACTTATAAATACTTTTCATAACTTCTAGAAATGTAAACTTTCTCATAGTAAATTTCTCAGCATGGCACAAACATGTTTACTAATAGACCCATAACCTTAGTTCCTCTAAAAGGAGGCCAAAGTAGATAAACTCATATTCAGTAATTAATGTTTCAGACTTTATCTTATTTGGAAATGATCTAGAAATTTACTGACCATCCATCATTTAATTAAACTTAGCAAAACTTTAAGTTCCCAGGATACCAAAAAAATTTAAGGAAACTATTTAAAAATTCACTTAAAAATTTTATCTTACTTGTAGCTTTTTGATTCAATTGTTCTCAGTAATTATGCTTAGATTACTTGTAAAAATTATTTGTCTTAGTGACAAATTTTGTAAAGGAACATGAACTTATTTTACTAGCAAAAACAAGTAGAATAAACATTGTAAGTCAGCATTATTATTCATGTTGATAACCCTAAAGAGATGTCTATTTTAATTATACCAGTGAACTTAAAATAGTTTATATTACTAAAAATTATCTCATATCACATGAACTTGAAAAACGTTTAGGTTAGTTTTTATTATGTTTATAAGAATTTTATAAATATGTGATTCATATAAGTGCTTAATTTTCTTTAGAAAAATTTAAAAAATAGAGCTCTTTTACAAGTTAATTTTGATAATACCATCTAGAGGTAAAAAATATAACATATCACACATGTATTATATATATATATGTAAGAGGAGAGCGAAAAAGTTGGCTTAAAGCTCAATATTCAGAAAATGAAGATCATGGCATCTGGTCCCATCACTTCATGGGAAATAGATGGGGAAACAGTGTCAGACTTTATTTTGGGGGGCTCCAAAATCACTGCAGATGGTGACTTCAGCCATGAAGTTAAAAGATGCTTACTCCTTGGAAGAAAAGTTATGACCAACCTAGACAGCATATTCAAAAGCAGAGACATTACTTTGCCGACTAAGGTCCGTCTAGTCAAGCCTATGGTTTTTCCTGTGGTCATGTATGGATGTGAGAGTTGGACTGTGAAGAAGGCTGAGCGCTGAAGAATTGATGCTTTTTTGAACTGTGGTGTTGGAGAAGACTCTTGAGAGTCCCTTGGACTGCAAGGAGATCTAACCAGTCCATTTTGAAGGAGATCAGCCCTGGGATTTCTTTGGAAGGACTGATGCTAAAGCTGAAACTCCAGTACTTTGGCCACTTCATGCGAAGAGTTGACTCATTGGAAAAGACTGTGATTCTGGGAGGCATTGGGGGCAGGAGGAGAACGGGACGACCGAGGATGAGATGGCTGGATGGCATCACGGACTCGATGGATGTGAGTCTGAGTGAACTCTGGGAGTTGGTGATGGACAGGGAGGCCTGGCGTGCTGCGATTCATGGGGTCACAAAGAGTCGGACACGACTGAGCGACTGAACTGAACTGAACTGAACTGTTACATATATACATATATTTACCACTAAGCCACCTGGGAAGATGATTATATATATGGCAATAAATTACTGCCATGAATCAGTTACAGTGATACAAAACTCATTAGTTATAAAAGAAGTTGGATCTAAGTTCTTTTTTTTGGTAGATAGAATAAGTTAAGATACCTGCTCAGATAGCTAAAGGTTTTTACTAATATTTGTGGAGGAGATATTTATAAAAAATTTTATTCGCCTAAGTTTCAAGTGATCTTTCCCCTTCTAGTTTTCCTTCTGATAAGAGTTACCTCCCTGAAGTGTGTAAAAAACTTACACTTAGGTCTCAAAAGTATAGAGAAAAAAGAAAAAAATTGCAATTTTCCCCAAAAAAGGCTTTGGTTTCCTAAGGCGAGAATTTTCACAATATTTACAAGCCTTTTGAGACAGGGAGGCCTGGCATGCTGCAGTCCATGAGTTTGCAAAGAGTCAGACACAACTGAGCGACTGAACTGAACTGAGATAAATAGAGGATGTTTGGGAATTGGTAAAAAGGAACAGATAGATTTTTAATTGCCTCTAGAGTTGCATTTCTAGTTTTGCAAATATTTGTAAGCTAAGAACAGTTGCTCTCAATTCCTTACACAATTGGATTGCAACCTAAATTACATCATAGATTCATCCTCATCCAACTACATTATCTTTAATTTGTGGTTGTTGTGTTGCTGTTAATATCAGGGAGATTTTTAACTAAGATAAAATCAAAAGATTTCTGCATCCTGGATGTAGAGTTGTTTGTCTTTGGAATATTTTAGTAAATCCTTTCACAAAGCCGTTAGAAGGCTTTTCTTTTCCTCTGGGTTCATAGTTTCATTTTATGTTAGGGGAGGAAACCTAAAAAGGTTCCTATCAGACACTGAAGATCAGTTTCCAATTTCTGACAAATACTTATCTGACTATAAAGTTAATTAAAAAAAAAACCCTTTAAATATTTTGTCAGGTTTCAGCCAGGACAAACAGTATATATTTATGGCAATATTGAACATGTTGGACTCAAGAGGCATCCACATAGAGGGTGCAGAAGGTATTTTCCTCTCTCTACTGGATACTACAAAGATTTGAGAGAGCTCTTTGTGGCCCCATGGACTGTAGCCGGTGAGGCTCCTCTGTCCATGGAATTCTCCAGGAAAGAATACTGGAGTGGCTTGCCATTTCCTTCTCCCAGGGATCTTCCCAACCCAGGGACTCAACCCTCGTCTCTTAATGTCTCCTGCATTGGCAAGAAGGTTCTTTACCACTAGCACCACCTGGGAAGCCCAAACGCTTTCACTGGATACTGCCAAGATTTGGGAGAGCTAACTCTGGTAAGAATTTTCACCTTTATCTGGTTTCTACCAATTTTCCCAGGATCCTCTTTCCTGTAGCTTCAGTATCTACCACAGTTTGGCAAAGTTTTCCATTAATTTTAATTTAGCTTTTCCCTGAGTGTTTAAAGGAATAACAAAGCAGTTTACCAGAAAATCCCAGAGTCCCATCAACTTTTGGAGGGACCCGTACAGGGGTCCTCCTTCAAGGATAGACATGTGAAGGGGCGTCTGCAAGACCGCTAAGTTGGTGGGCTTTAGTTTATAGTCACAGTCTCTTCAGAGAGGAAGAATAGTTCAGACTAAGGATTACTAGAGTGACTCTGTATGTGTGCACACAGTCGTTCAGTCATGCCTGACTCTCTGCGACCCTATGGACTGTAGCCCACCAGGCTCCTCTGTCCATGGGTTTTTCCAGGCAAGAATACTGGAGTGGGTTGCCATTTCCTTCTCCAGGGGCCCTTCCTGACCCAGGGATTGAGCCTGTGTCTCTTTGCAGTTCCTTTACTGACAGACTACTCAAAGGAAAGTCAAGACGAGCTGTAGTTGTTGTGTTGGTCTTACAGCCTTTCATTTCGGGTACCTCTCACCTTGTCTTTTAATTTTTCATTACCCTTTTGCAAAGAATCTTTCAGTGAAGCTATTTTTGGAAACTTGAAGCCTTCTGGGGGAGTCTACATACCAATTAAAATAGTTAGCCTAGGACTTCCATGGTGATCCAGTGGTTAGAAATCCCCTTGGCAATGCAAGGGGCATGGGTTTGATTCCTGGTCCAGGAAGATCTCACATGCCAGGGAGCAACCAGTGCCTGCGCCACAGCTGCTGAGCCCATGTGCTGCAACTACAGAAGCCTGAGCACCCAGAGCCTGTGCTCCACAGCAAGAGCAGCCACCGCGATGAGAAGGCCATGGACCCCAGCTAGAGAGTGGCCCCTACTCGGCACAACTGGAGAAAGCCCACACAGCAACAAAGGCCCAGAGCAGCCAAAAATAGATAAATGAATAAGTAACCGGGGGAAAAGAACGCCTTAAAAAATAGGTATCATATTCTACTTGTTTAATTTTGAAAGCCTTACTTTCAAGGGTCCGTATAGTCAAGGACATGGTCTTTAGTCTTTTCAGTAGTCATGTACAGATGTGAGAGCTGGACAATGAAGAAGGCAGAGCACCGAAGAATTGATGCTTTTGAACTGTGGCACTGGAGAAGACTCTTAAGAGTCCCTTGGACTGCAAGGAGATCCAACCAGTCAATCTTAAAGGAAATCAACCCTGAATATTCATTAGAAGGACTGATGCTGAACCTGAGCTCCAATACTTTGGCCACCTGATGCGAAGAGCTGACTCATTGGAAAAGACTCTGATGCTGGTAAGACTGAAAGCAAAAGAAGAGGGCAACAAGGATGAGGTGATTGGATGGCATCATCAGTTCAATGGACATGAACTTGAGCAAACTCCAGGAGATAGTGGCTGACAGGGAGGCCTGGCATGCTGCAATCCATGGGGTCACGAAGAGTCAAACACGACTTGGTGACTGAACAGCAACAATTTTCAAGTGTACTTCATAAATGAACTTATTTCATTGGAATACTCCTGACAGCAGTTTCTTGGGACCCTTAGCTCCAAATGGATTTCAACCCATATTTATGTCTGGTCATACTGGGGGCTTGCAAGCATCTTCCCAGGTGGCACAGTGATAAAGATCCCGTCTGCCAACACAGGAGGCGCAGAGAGATATGGTTCGATCCCTGGATCAGGAAGATGCCCTGAATAAGGGAATGGCTTACCCACTCCAGTATTCTTGCTTAGAGAATTCCATGGATAGGGGAGCCTGGCTGGCCACAGTCCATGGGGTCACAAAGAGTCAGACAGGACTGAAGGACTGCAGACTGACATACAACTTGACAGTTACCGAGCTAAGTTCTCAGGACATGAAACAACAATATAATTCTAGGTTTTCTAAGCAAGATTTTGCCATTTTTGTAACTATCTGGAGTTTCTGGGATTACCGTTTTTAAATATAAAATAAGCACGTGTGTTGGAAAATGATGTGCTCTTTTGAATTTCAAAATCATGTTTCTTTTGGCTAAGCTTTTTGGGTCTCTTGGAACCAGATTAATACCTAAGAGGGATGTGGTATGGAGTTGGCAATTGTATAGTGTTTTGCAATGTACATCATTGCAAGGAAATTTTCTCGAGGTTAGAGTGTGATCTAGTGTCAATCTAACCCATTCCATGATGAACTTATAGTAACACTGGAGCCTTTGGGTTAGGTGGCAAACACTCTTAACAGCTTTTAATTGCTTGACTCATGCCCATTGGTTTTACAGCATTTTTCTTTTAAATGTTCGCATTAGCAATGACCTTTATCTACACAAAACAAGACAAACAAACAGGCACTGCACCATGCCAGTAGTAACCAAGAGATGTTACTGCAGCCTGGTCAAGGGAAGGCGCTGTGCACACCACCATCAATTCTCAGTGTGGAACCTGGAACTAGGGAGAGTACTGGATGCCAGGAAAGCAAACCCCCAAGAATGGGGACTGCGAACTGACTCCCTACAAAGGACCTGCTGCCAGCAGGTCCCAACGTGAAATGTGGGAACACAACAAAGGACTGAGGTTTTCTAATGAAGCGGGAAATTGTGTCCCTAATAATAAGCAGTTTCTGATGTGGAACTCAGGATTCCAGTCAATTGGAGGATTGACTGGAAAGCCAATTAGATCAAGAGCTTGACACAGAGAGACATTGGGAGGAACTTACCCACAGTCTTGGGACATGGTGAGAAACACAGAGAACTCAAAGTGTTGTCAGATATCACGCCTGTGTTGCTTCCCTGGTGGCTCAGACGGTAAAGCATCCGCCTGCAATGACTGAGCGACTTCACTTCATGCCTGTGTTTCTCACTGTTTCTCAAGCCATCAGAAGTTCACTGGAGTGACCCTGCCATCCAGTCTGTTAAAATATGAAATTCAACTGAGTAAATTTAAAGATCTAATTAACTTTGTTCAATGATTTGTATCACCGACGCAATGGACATGAGTTTGAGCAATCTGGGGGAGTTGGTGATGGACAGGGAAGCCTGGCATGCTGCGGTCCATGGGGTTGCAAAGAGTCAGACACGACTGAGCGACTGAACTGAACTGAATGATTTGTAAATTGACCATCCTCCCATCTAGCAAATCTCTTAGAAAAGATATCTAAGGAGCTGTATAGAATGGAAGACTTTATAGACAGAAAGAGCAGGGAACAGGGAAGAGCAGAACATTTCTGCCAGGGTCACCTTCCTTCAGGGGACGGGAGGGGTCTATCAGGAGAATTACCTCACTAGTGCTGACCAGAAAATTCCAGACTGGCTGGTGATTACATTCTTGGGGGAGGTTGAAGCTGCAGTTAGGTCAGGTACTGTGTCTCAATTCGGTGATGTGGGTTTAGCACAGATGACTCCATTTTGCGCCTGATGTCTGTTTCTTTTTTTTAACAACATGCATGTTCGACTGGACTTTCATTTTCACATTTGTAAAATTGAGCTCACATTAGTACTTTCTCCCCATGATAGGCATGAGGATTAAATGAGATAGTGCTTTATAAAAATACTTGCCCTGGTGCCTTGAATTTAGCAGCTGCTTCAAATGTGGAGGCTGATAATCTGATTTTCCCAGGCATGTATACACAGACTCAGCTGGTTCTCTGCCAGAAGTTGAGGGCCTCCTTGAGCTATCAGCTGGTTTGAGCTCAAGAAAAAAATTTGACGAGAGTTGAAAATGATGCATGACTCTACTCATAATAAACTTGTTGTTGTGTAGTCAAGCAGGGGATGGTAAAGTTGAGATTTCTCTTGGTGAGTGAAACAGATTAAGAACCAGTGCTGTGATCTAGAGTTCTCATTTTCTAGCATGACATTTCTCAGATTAATTCTGGTAGAAACAAGACCTGAGAAGGGCTATGAAGCACTGGTTCTCTGGTCAAATACCTCTGGAAAATGTTATATAAGATGGTGTGCATTGTATATTCACAATGTACACTAGCACATCAAAGGTTCAGAGAGTACTAGCAGAAAAGAAATCACTTATACTTCCTATATTTTCCAAATTTATGTTTCTGTTGGTTTTTTTCCAAAGAGCATCAGTTAACATCTCAGCAGGGAGATCAAATCAGTCAATCCTAAAGGAAATCAACCCTGAATATTCATTAGAAGGACAGATGCTGAAGCTGAAGCTCCAATACTTTGGCCACCTGATGAGAAGAGCTGACTTGTTAGAAAGGACCCGAAGCTGGGAAATATTGAGGGGAGGAGGAGAAGGGGATGAGATGGTTGGGTGACATCACCAACTCAATGCCAGAAAGAAAAACACCAATACAGTATCAGTTCAGTTCAGTTCAGTCGCTCAGTCATGTCCGACTCTTTGTGACCCCATGAATCGCAGCACGCCAGGCCTCCCTGTCCATCACCAACTCCCAGAGTTCACTCAGATTCACGTCCATCGAGTCCGTGATGCCATCCAGCCATCTCATCCTCGGTCGTCCCCTTCTTCTCCTGCCCCCAATCCCTCCCAGCATCAGAGTCTTTTCCAATGAGTCAACTCTTCGCATGAGGTGGCCAAAGTACTGGAGTTTCAGCTTTAGCATCATTCCTTCCAAAGAAATCCCCGGGCTGATCTCCTTCAGAATGGACTGGTTAGATCTCCTTGCAGTCCAAGGGACTCTCAAGAGTTACCAGGGTCCAGCCCCGGTGGATCCAGGGAATTCGAAGGTGGGGACAGCATCGGCGTCTTTGGAAAAACACATATTTAATTACAGATATAGAGAGAGATTAGAAACGGATAGTGTAGTAGGAGATTTAGTGGAGAAAAGAGGCTGAATTCAGCCAGAGAAACGGGAGCAAGAAAGAAGCGACATGGTGGAATCAGTCTTTCTGGAAACTGATCCAATTTCTTTATTTTTGGGTTTGCTTATATACCTTTTGTTACACATAGGGATGAATACAGAGTCACGTGGGGGTCTTAGGGATATTACATCATCTTCTGGCCATGAGTGAGACCTGCTGACATTCTATGACCCTTTCTTTCTGATAAACAAAAACCGTATTTCTTCCAAGGGTGGTTTTTCTTAAACCAGGCACCACCCTCCAGATAAAGTTGCATTCCTATAGGGTGAGGGTGTAGTGAGTTACAATCAAGAAAGGAATTTATTTAACCCAAGGTTAACAGGATTAATCTTAAAGGTTAATGCTTATTTCTCCTATATGTTTAAAGGTTAATACTTATTTCTCCTATATGTTAGTTATATTCATTATATGGGCAGGGAATATGGAAATTTAGCAGCAAACATCAGCCCAACAAATGAAAATCCTTTTACCAATGTTCCCCTTAAGATCTATTTAGTCTTGAGATAGCGATAAAGTTACATTTTTACATAACAAAGACACAGTGATTTATAACAAAGCACAGTGATCTATTACAAGAGAAAATCCATTAACTCAAAAAGTCTAGTATTGCTAACATCAAAAACTACTATATTTCCTTTTCTATATTCCAAATACATTGATTAATATATTCCCAGGTGCCTAAGGATATGGAGGCCTGGCAGCAATAATTGACTCAATGATAAGAAAAAGCCCTATGCTAATTAAGACTCTCAAAATACTCCAAAACTCTCTGTGCTGTTTGTGGTTAAGAGGTAGTAAACAATCATGTGGCAGGAGTATGGATAATCCTGTCACACAAGCTAGTCTGTCAGCAGAGAGGCTTGACCAGAGACATCCTTGTCCACCCAGAGCAGGGAATTAGCAGCAATTATTGACACAACAAATGAAAAACCCTTCACCGATATAATTCCTAACCAACCCATTATACTGCTAATTTCTAACTCCCCAAAAGAATTTGCCTTTAGTAAGTCTAAAACATCTCGTGCCTCTCAGATTGGGAGGCTGTAAACAATCACATGTGGCCAGAGGAACCTATACAGGCGGGCTAGATAACCTTCAGAGAAGTTCATAAGCTGAAACACTCTTATCACGCCCAGGAATTTTCATTGCCTTGGAGCTGCACGTTTACTCCTTCTCCAAGAGAAACGGTTATGGGGGAGAGCATAAAACAGACTCTGGTTTTGGGGTACATGCTCGGGAACAGGGGGTTTCCTGAGGCTTGATCATGCCTTTGCGTATGCCAAGCCTCCTTCCTCATGACCTTTGCCATGGGCAGAGTTCCTCACGCTGGCCCCCAACAAAGAGTCTTCTCCAACACCACACTTCAAAAGCATCAATTCTTCGGCGCTCTGTCTTCTTCACAGTCCAACTCTCACATCCATACATGACCACAGGAAAAACCATAGCCTTGACTAGACGGACCTTAGTCGGCAAAGTAATGTCTCTGCTTTTGAATATGCTATCTAGGTTGGTCATAACTTTTCTTCCAAGGAGTAAGCGTCTTTTAATTTCATGGCTGCAATCACCATCTGCAGTGATTTTGGAGCCCCCAAAAATAAAGTCTGACGCTGTTTCTACTGTTTCCCCATCTATTTCCCATGAAGTGATGGGACCGGATGCCATGATCTTACTTTTCTGAATGTTGAGCTTTAAGCCAACTTTTTCGCTCTCCTCTTTCACTTTCATCAAGAGGCTTTTTAGTTCCTCTTCACTTTCTGCCACAAGGGTGGTGTCATCTGCATATCTGAGGTAATTGATATTTCTCCCGGCAATCTTGATTCCAGCTTGTGTTTCCTCCAGTCCAGTGTTTCTCATGATGTACTCTGCATAGAGGTTAAATAAGCAGGGTGACAATATACAGCCTTGACATACTCCTTTTCCTATTTGGAACCAGTCTGTTGTTCCATGTCCAGTTCTAACTATTGCTTCCTGACCTGCATACAGGTTTCTCAAGAGGCAGGTCAGGTGGTCTGGTATTCCCCTCTCTTTCAGAATTTTCCACACTTTACTAACGCATATATATGGAATTTAGAAAGATGGTAATGATAACCCTGTATGGGAGACAGCAAAAGAGACATAGATGTATAGAACAGACTTTTGGACTCTATGGGAGAAGGCGAAGGTGGGGTGGTTTGAGAGAATAGCATTGAAACATGTATATTACCATATGTGAAATAGATCGTCAGTCCAGATTTGATGCATGAGACAGGGTGCTCAGGGCTGGTGCACTGGGAGGACCCTGAGGGATGGGATAGGGAGGAAGGTGGGAAGGGGGCTCAGGAAGGGGGACACATGTACACCCATGGCTGATTCATGTCAAGGTATGGTAAAAACCACTACAATATTGCAAAGTAGTTAGCCTCCAATTACTATAAATTAATTAATTTTAAATATATATATAAGTGATATGTAACTAGGTGAAAGTGAATTGACTTGTGGTTCATGTGTTGACATAGCTATATTTTCTAGACATTTAATTAAACATTTATTAATTTTGATTTTGCATGCACACACACACACACACACACACAATTAAATGAGGGATTTCCCTAGTGGCCCAAGTGTTAAGACTCTGTCTTTTGATGCAGGGGACTCGAGCTCAACCCCTGGTCGGGAAACTAAGATGTGCACATGTGCACCCAGGGGCTGATTCATGTCAATATACGGCAAAACCCACCACAATGTTGCAAATCAATTATCCTCCAATTAAAATAAATAAAGTGTCTGTGGCACAGAAGAAGTTTAAAATGTTTGGAAAGCAAATCAACAGATTAATACTCTGCAAATCTAGTAAATCAAAGCAGATTGCAAGTCAAATGGCCAGAACAAGTTAACATATGAAGTGAATGAATGAAACGGCAGTTGAAACCATGGAATTGGAATGATCAGCAATTAATGGCACACAGAGGAAAAAGGACACCAAGGATTAAGCCAATCATTAGCACTACAGAAAACAGAGGGAGTCCGTGACGCTGAAGGAAAAACAACTGCTTTCCGATTGGACACAAAAGAAAGGGGGCATGTGAGTGCTCAGTGACAGCAAATGATCTGAGAGATCAAGTAGGATGTTGTTGTTTAGTTGCTAAGTTGTACCTGACTCTTTTGCAACGGTAGCCCACCAGGCTTCTCTATCCATGGGATTCCCCAGGCAAGAATACCAGAGTGGGTTGCCATTTCCTTGGCCAGGGGATCTTCCCAACAGTTCACTTATTTCAGCCTTTTTGGGGAAGATCAGCTTGGCAATGATCCAAAATCCTGATGTCTGAGATGGAGGTGATACAGCCTGAGTAGAACAAAAGTCTCCCCCACATACCCACATTTTTAAAATGTGAAAGCAAAGAACTCAGTGATAGAGAGAAAAAACATAACTTGGTTCTTTTAACACAGGCTGATTCTTTTTATTTTATTAACTTTTTAACTGGAGGGTAAGTGCTTTACAATTTTGTGTTGGTTTCTGCTGTACAATAACGTGACAGCTGTAAGTAGACAGATATCCCCTTTCTCTTGAGCCTCCCCCCAACTCCACCCCAACCCACCTCTCTAGGTTGTCACAGAGCACTGAGCTGAGCTGCCTGTGTTATACAGCAGCTTCCCACTCGCTATATGTTACACATGGTAGTGTAAATATATCAAAGCTACTTTCCCAACTTGTCTCACCCTCTCTTTCTCCCACTGTGTCCACAGCTCTGTTCTGTACATCCGTGTCTCTATTCCTGCCCTGCGAGTAGGTTCATCAGTACCATTTTTGTAGATTCTCTATATATGCGTTAATATACCATATTTCTTTCTCTTTCTTACTTTACTCTGTACAACAGGCTCTAGTTTCATCCACCTCACTAGTTGTATTTTATTGATTATTATTGGAGTATAGTTTGCTTACAATATTGTGTTAGTTTCTGCTGTACAGCAAAGTGAGTCAGCTGTATGTTTGCATAAACCCCCTCCTTTTTGGACTTCCTTCCCATTTAGATCTCCACAGGGTGTGGAGTAGAGTTTCTTGTGCGATATAGTAGGTAAGTTCTCATTAGTTATGTATTTTATATATCAGTTCAGTTGAATTCAGTCACTCAGTCATATCCGACTCTCTGTGACCCCATGGACTGCAGCACGCCAGGCTTCCCTGTCCATCACCAACTCCCGGAGGTTACTAAAACTCATGTCCATTGAGTTGGTGATGCCATCCAATCATCTCATCCTCCGTCATCCATTCTCCTCCTGCCTTCAATCTTTCCCAGCATCAGGGGCTTTTCAAATGAGTCAGTTCTTCTCATCAGGTGGCCAAAGTATTGAAGTTTCAGCTTCAACATCAGTCCTTCCAATGAATATTCAGGACTGATTTCCTTTAGAATTGACTGGTTGGATCTCCTTGCAGTCCAAGGGACTCTCAAGTCTTCTCCAACACCACACTTCAAAAGCATCAATTCTTGGGCGCTCATCTTTCTTTATAGTCCAACTCTTACATCTATACATGACTACTGGAAAAACCATAGCTTTGTCTAGATGGACCTTTTTTGGTAAAGTAATGTCTCTGCTTCTGAACATGCTGTCTGGGCTGGTCATAGCTTTTCTTCCAAGGAGCAAGCATCTTTTAATTTCATGGCTGCAGTCACCATCTACAGTGATTTTGGAGCCCACCCCCCCAAATTTTAGTAGTGTATGTATGTCAATCCCAATCTCCCAATTCATCCCACCTCCCCCTTCCTCCATTGGTATCTGTAACCTTGTCCTCTGCCTCTGTGTCTCTATTTCTACTCTACATATAATTTCATCTACACCATTTTTCTAGATTCCACATAAAAGTGATATCATGCAATATTTAGTTTTCTATTTCTGACTTACTTCACTCTGTGTAATAGTCTCTAGGTCTATCCATGTCTCTGCAAATGGCATTATTTCATTCCTTTTTATAGCTGAGACTGATTCTTTTTAAGCTTTTAATTATAGAAAATTTTAACATATGCAAAGCAGAGAGTACGATGGACCCACACGTGTCCCAGCTCCCAGCTTGAACCACTACCACTTCTTGGTCAATTTTGCTTCATCTATACTTCCATCTACTTGCCCTGACACATGCTGATTATTGCAAAGCAGCCACTACATACCAGATTACTTCACCCATATTTTTGTATGAGACTCAAGGTATATACCAGGGCTTCTCTGGTGGCTCAGATGGTAAAGAATCTGCCTGCAATGCAGGAGACCAGGGTTCAATCCCTGAGTTGGGACTATCCTCTGGAGAAGGGAGTGGCTATCCACAACAGTATTCTTGCTTGGAGAATTTCATGGACAGAGGAACTTGGTGAGCTATAGCCCAGGGGGTTGCAAAGAGTCAGACACAACTGAGCAACTAACACTTTCACTTCACTTTCAAGGGTTTAAGGGTAGGCAGTGGAAAGAACAGAAGTTTTGTGTGGTAGGCTCTCTCCTGGAGCAGATGAGTACAATAAAAAAAACCAACTCCAAGGAGGAAATTCCTCTTTCTTTTCCAAGAGCATGTGACTATAACCAGCAGAAAGTCAGCATAGTGAGACTTTTCTCTGAACGACCAGAGAAAAAATACTGGATTTATTAATGAAGAGAATGGCTTTTGATAAAGCTGAAAATCCTTTCTTCTAAATAGATTCACTCAAAGGAAAAAAAAAAGCATTTCAGAAACTTTCTAATTTGAGATAAAAATGCATCTGTGAAAGTAGGGTGAGCAGTTATGAAGAAAAGAACAATCTGGAATCAAGAATGTATGGTTCTTGAAGAATTAAAAAGCATTTAATGATCTATATGCAGAGATATAGAATGTTCATGGATCAGATGATTCAATATTGTTAAGATGTCAGCTGGATGTTTTCCTAAATTTCACCTATAGATTCAAAACATACCCAATTAAAACTCTAGCAGGACTGTTTATAGTAACTGACAAGAAAATTCTAAAATTTATTTGTAAAATCAAAGGGCCTAGAATATAGCTAAAAAGACTTTGAAAAAGAACAAAGTTGGAGGTTTATAGCATCTGACTTTAAGACTTTCTATATCTTTAAACAGTAAAAAAGACAGAGTGGTATTGGTATAAAGATAAACATTTAGATTACTAAAAGAATAAAGACTCCAATAATAAATCCATGTGTATGTATTCATTAATTTGTACCATTGGTGCCAAGGTAATTAAATGGAGAATAGAGAGTCTTTTCAGCAATTGCCATTGAAACAATCAGATATTCATTTGGGGGAAAAAATAGGCAATCACTCTTACCTTACATGACACACAAAATTTAACTGCTATTAAGATAGGAAATCTAACAAAATCTAAAACTATAAAACTTTAAAAAAGAAAATATAGGAGAAAATATCTGTGACCTTTTGATATGGAAAGATTTCCTATACAGGAACCTAAAAGCATTAAGCAAAGGGGGGGAAAAATCAATGAAATGAACTTCATGAAAATTTTAAATGTCTGCTCTCCAAAGGCCACAAACTGAAAGAAAATATTTGCAACACATATCTGATAAAAGCTTATATCCAGAAAGTGAAAAGTTACAACTAATTAAAAAGATGGTAAACAACCCAATGTAAAAATAAGCAAAACATTTGAATTGACACTTTACAAATAAAACACATAAAAGATGTGAAATATTATCAGCATGATTAATTTACAAATTAAAATCGGTATGAGACACCACAACATACCCTTTAGAATGACTAAAATAAACAATGAAAACAGACAAAAACAAAACAAGACAATGCTGTGGAGATATGGAAAAACACTTGGAAGGTAAAATGATATAGTCACTCTGGAAAACAGTTTAGTAGCTTCTTTAAAAATTAAACATACAGTATCATACAACTTAGCAATTTTACTCTTAGGTATTTCGTCAAGAAAAATGAAAACATAGGTCTACACAAAGACTTGTACAAGAATGTTCTTAACAGTTGTATTTATAGTAGTCAAAAATTGGAAACAACCCAAATAGCCATCAACAAATGAATAGATAAATGTGGTAAATAGATAAATATCCATTCAAAAGAATTCTACTTAGCAACAAAATAGAACAAACTACTGGTGCACAACAAGGATAATTTCAAAAACCTGCTTCGCAAAAGCAAGTAGACATAGATGAGTTCAGGTATATTATCTTATTTATCTGAAATTCTGGGTAAAAAAAATCTAATATATAGTGACAAAAGAAATCAGTGGTCACTTGGGGCCCATTAGGGTGGTAAAAGACTCAAAGGAAACTTTTGGGGTGTTGAAAATAATTGAATGATGGTAAGAGGGTTATAAAATAGGAGCAAGTAAGTTTTGTAAAATTGGAAGCTAATCACTAATAAAAGTTGCTGCAGACTTTTCAAAATACTGGAATTACAAAACCATAAAATAATACTAAAAACAACAAGAAAATAAAAATAGAGACAAACCATAAAATACCAAAATTATAAAAATGGACAATCCATACTGATACTTTGGTTTTGTTTTTGTCTTTACTTTACAATACTGTATTGGTTTTGTTATACATCAACATGAATCCGCCACAGGTGTACATGAGTTCCCAATCATGAGCCCCCCTCCCAACTCCCTCCCCATACCATCCCTCTGGGTCATCCCAGTGCACCAGCCCCAAGGATCCTGTATCCTGCATCGAACCTAGACTGGAGATTCGTTTCCTACATGATATTATACATGTTTCAATGCCATTCTCCCAAATAGTCACACCCTCTCCCTCTCCCACAGAGTCCAAAAGTCTGTTCTATACATCTGTGTCTCTTCTGCTGTCTCGCTTACAGGGTTATCATTACCATCTTTTTAAATTCCATATATATGTGTTAGTATGCTGTATTGGTGTTTTTCTTTCTGACTTATTTCACTCTGTATAATCGGCTCCAGTTTCATCCACCTCATTAGAACCGATTCAAATGTATTCTTTTTAATGGCTAAGTAATATTCCCCATAGTGGCTGTACTAGTTTGCATTCCTACCAACAGTGTAAGAGGGTTGCCTTTTCTCCACACCCTCTCCAGCATTTATTGCTTGTAGACTTTTGGATCGCAGCCATTCTGACTGGCATGAAATGGTACGGCACTGTAGTTTTGATTTGCATTTCTCTGATAATGAGTGATGTTGAGCATTTTTTCATGTGTTTGTTAGCCATCTGTATGTCTTCTTTGGAGAAATGTCTGTTTAGTTCTTTGGCCCATTTTTTGATTGGGTTGTTTATTTTTCTGGAATTGATCTGCAGGAGTTGCTTGAATATTTTTTGAAATTAGTTGTTTGTCAGTTGCTTCATTTGCTATTATTTCCTCCCATTCCGAAGGCTGTCTTTTCACCTTGCTTATAGTTTCCTTTGTTGTGCAGAAGCTTTTAATTTTAATTAGATCCCATTTGTTTATTTTTGCTTTTATTTCCAGTATTCTGGGAGGTGGGTCATAGAGGATCCTGCTGTGATTTATGTCAGAGAGTGTTTTGCCTATATTCTCCTCTAAGAGTTTTATAATTTCTGGTCTTACATTTAGATCTTTAATCCATTTTGAGTTTATTTTTGTGTATGGTGTTAGAAAGTGTTCTAATTTCACTCTTTTACAAGTGGTTGACCAGTTTTCTCAGCACCACTTGTTAAAGAGATTGTCTTTAATCCATTGTATATTCTTGCCTCCTTTGTCAAAGATAATGTGTCCATTCTGGGCTTTCTATTTTGTTCCATTGATCTATATTTCTGTCTTTGTGCCAGTACCATACTGTCTTGATGACTGTGGCTTTGTAGTAGAGCCTGAAGTCAGGCAGGTTGATTCCTCCAGTTCCATTCTTCTTTCTCAAGATTGCTTTGGCTATTCGAGGTTTTTTGTATTTCCATACAAATTGTGAAATTATTTGTTCTAGCCCTGAAAAATACCACTGGTAGCTTGATAGGGATTGCATTGAATCTGTAGATTGCTTTGGGTAGTATACTCATTTTTACTATATTGATTCTTCTGATCCATGAACATGGTATATTTCTCCATCTACTAGTGTCCTCTTTGATTTCTTTCATCAGTGTTTTATAGTTTTCTATATATAGGTCTTTAGTTTCTTTAGGTAGATATATTCCTAAGTATTTTATTCTTTTCGTTGCAATGGTGAATGGACTTGTTTCCTTAATTTCTTTTTCTACTTTCTCATTATTAGTGTATAGGAATGCAAGGGATTTCTGTGTGTTGATTTTATATCCTGCAATTTTACTATATTAATTGATTAGCTCTAGTAATTTTCTGGTAGAGTCTTTAGGGTTTTCTATGTAGAGGATCATGTCATCTGCAAACAGTGAGAGTTTTACTTCTTCTTTTCCAATTTGGATTCCTTTTATTTCCCTTTCTGCTCTGATTGCTGTGGCCAGAACTTCCAGAACTATGTTGAATAGTAGTGGTGAAAGTGGGCACCCTTGTCTTGTTCCTGAGTTTAGGAGAAATGCTTTCAATTTTTCACCATTGAGGAAAATGTTTGCTGTGGGTTTGTCTTATATAGCTTTTATTATGTGGAGGTATGTTCCTTCTATTCCTGCTTTCTGGAGAGTTTTTATCATAAATGGATGTTGAATTTTGTCAAAGGCTTTCTCTGAATCTATTGAGATAATCATATGGCTTTTATTTTTCAATTTGTTAATGTGGTGAATTACATTGATTGATTTGTGGATATTGAAGAATCCTTGCATCCCTGGGATAAAGCCCACTTGGTCATGGTGTATGATCTTTTTAATGTGTTGTTGGATTCTGGTTGCTAGAATTTTGTTAAGGATTTTTGCATCTATGTTCATCAGTGATATTGGCCTGTAGTTTCCTTTTTTTGTGGTGTCTTTGTCAGGTTTTGGTATTAGGGTGATGGTGGCTTCATAGAATGTGTTTGGAAGTTTACCTTCCTCTGCAATTTTCTGGAAGAGTTTGAGTAGGATAGGTGTTAGCTCTTCTCTAAATTTTTGGTAGAATTCAGCTGTGAAGCCATCTGGACTTGGGCTTTTGTTTGCTGGAAGATTTCTGATTACAGTTTCAATTTCCGTGCTTGTGATGGGTCTGTTAAGATTTTCTATTTCTTTCTGGTTCAGTTTTGGAAAGTTGTACTTTTCTAAGAATTTGTCCATTTCTTCCATGTTGTCCATTTTGTTGGCATATAATTGCTGATAGTAATCTCATGATCCATTGTATTTCTGTGTTGTCTGTTGTGATCTCTCCATTTTCATTTCTAATTTTATTGATTTGATTTTTCTCCCTTTGTTTCTTGATGAGTCTGGCTAATGGTTTGTCAATTTTATTTATCCTTCCAAAGAACCAGCTTTTGGCTTTGTTGATTTTTGCTATGGTCTCTTTTGTTTCTTTTGCATTTATTTCTGCCCTAATTTTTAAGATTTCTTTCCTTCTACTAATCCTGGGGTTCTCCATTTCTTCCTTTTCTAGTTGCTTTAGGTGTAGAGTTAGGTTATTTATTTGACTTGTTTCTTGTTTCTTGAGGTATGCCTGTATTGCTATGAACTTTCCTCTTAGCACTGCTTTTATAGTGTCCCACAGGTTTGGGGTTGTTGTGTTTTCATTTTCATTCATTTCTATGCATATTTTGATTTCTTTTTTGATTTCTTCTGTGATTTGTTGGTTATTCAGAAGTGTGTTGTTCAGCCTCCATATGTTGGAATTTTAAATAGTTTTTCTCATGTAATTGAGATCTAATCTTAATGCATTCTGGTCAGAAAAGATGCTTGGAATGATTTCAATTTTTTTGAATTTATCAAGGCTAGATTTATGGCCCAGGATGTGATCTATCCTGGAGAAGGTTCTGTGAGCACTTGAGAAAAAGGTGAAATTCATTGTTTTGGGGTGAAATGTCCTATAGATATCAATTAGGTCTAACTAGTCTATTGTATCATTTAAAGTTTGTGTTTCTTTGTTAATTTTCTGTTTAGTTGATCTGTCCATAGGTGTGAGTGGGATATTAAAGTCTTCCACTATTATTGTGTTATTGTTAATTTCCCCTTTCATGCTTGTTAGCATTTGTCTTACATATTGCAGTGCTCCTATGTTGGGTGCATATATATTTATAATTGTTATATCTTCTTCTTGGATTGATCCTTTGATCATTATGTAGTATCCTTCTTTGTCTCTTTTCACAGCCTTTGTTTTAAAGTCTATTTTATCTGATATGAGTATTGGTACTCCTGCTTTCTTTTGGTCTCTATTTGCATGGAATATCTTTTTCCAGCCCTTCACTTTCAGTCTGTATGTGTCCCTTGTTTTGAGGTGGGTCTCTTGTAGACAACATATATAGAGGTCTTGTTTTTGTATCCATTCAGCCAGCCTTTGTCTTTTGGTTGGGGCATTCAACCCATTTATGTTTAAGGTAATTATTCATAAGTATGATCCCGTTGCCATTTACTTTATTGTTTGGGGTTCGGGTTTATACACCCTTTTTGTGTTTCCTGTCTAGAGAATATCCTCTAGCATTTGTTGGAGAGCTGGTTTGGTGGTGCTGAATTCTCTCAGCTTTTGCTTGTCTGTAAATCTTTTGATTTCTCCCTCATATTTGAATGAGATCCTTGCTGGGTACAGTAATCTGGGCTGTAGGTTATTTTCTTTCATCACTTTAAGTATGTTTTTCCATTCCCTCCTGGCCTGAAGAGTTTCTACTGAAAGATTAGTTGTTATCCTTATGGGAATCCCCTTGTGTGTTATTTGTTGTTTTTCCCTTGCTGCTTTTAATATTTGTTTATTGTGTTTGATCTTTGTTAATTTGATTAATATGTGTCTTGGGGTGTTTCACCTTGGGTTTATCCTGTTTGGGACTCTCTGGGTTTCATGGACTTGGGTGATTATTTCCTTCCCCATTTTAGGGAAGTTTTCAACTATTATCTCCTCAAGTATTTTCTCATGGTCTTTCTTGTCTTCTTCTTCTGGGACTCCTATAATTCGAATGTTGGAGCGTTTCATATTGTCCTGGAGGTCTCTGAGATTGTCCTCATTTCTTTTAATTCGTTTTCCTTTTTTCCTCTCTGATTCATTTATTTCTACCATTCTACCTTCTATTTCACTAATCCTATCTTCTGCCTCTGTTATTCTACTATTTGTTGCCTCCAGAGTGTTTCTGATCTCATTTATTGCATTATTCATTATATATTAACTCTTTTTTATTTCTTCTAGGTCCTTGTTAAACCTTTCTTGCATCTTCTCAATCCTTGTCTCTAGGCTATTTATCTGTGATTCCATTTTGATTTCAAGATTTTGGATCATTTTCACTATCATTATTCAGAATTCTTTATCAGGTAGATTCCCTATCTCTTCCTCTTTTGTTTGGTTTGTTAGGCATTTATCCTGTTCCTTTACCTGCTGGGTATTCCTCTGTCTCTTCATCTTGTTTATATTGCTGTGTTTGGGGTGGCCTTTCTGTATTCTGGCAGTTTGTGGAGTTCTCTTTATTGTGGAGTTTCCTCACTGTGGGTGGGGTTGTATCAGTGGCTTGTCAAGGTTTCTTGGTTAGGAAAGCTTGTGTCAGTGTTCTGGTGGATGGAGCTGGATTTCTTTTCTCTAGAGTGCAGTGAAGTGTCCAGTAATGAGTTATGAGATGTCAATGGTTTTGGAGTAACTTTGAGCTGCCTGTATATTGAAGCTCAGGGCTGTGTTCCTGTGTTGCTGGAGAATTTGTGCAGTATGTCTTGCTCTGGAACTTGTTAGCCCACGTGTCCCATGGTGCTTGGTTTCAGTGTAGGTATGGAGGTATTGATTAATGTTTCCTGGATTCAGGATTTCACTGATGTTCTCAGAATTTGGACTTAAGCCTCCTGCTTTTGGTTTTCAGTTTTATTTTTACAGTAGTCTCAAGACTTCTCCTTCTATACCGCACCATTGATAAAACATCTAGGTTAAAGATGAAAAGTTTCTCCACATTGAGGGACATCCAGAGAGGTTCACAGAGTTACATGGAGAAGAGAAGAGGGAAGGGGGAGTTAGAGGTGACCTGAATGAGATGAGGTGGAATCAAAAGAGGAGAGAGCAAGCTAGCCAGTAATCACTTCCTTATGTGTGCTCCACAGTCTGGATCACTCAGAGATGTTCACGGAGTTATACAGAGAAGAGGAGAGGGAGGAAGTAGACAGAGGTGGCCAGGAGGATAAAAGAGAGGAATGAAAAGGAGAGAGACAGATCCAGCCAGTAATCAGTTCCCTAAGTGTTCTCCACTGTCTGGAACACACAGAGATTCACAGAGTTGGGTAGAGAAGAGAAGGGGGAGGGAGGAGAAAGAGGCGATCTGGTGGAGAAAAAGGAGAGTCCAAAGGAGGAGAGAGCAGTCAAGCCAGTAATCTCGCTCTCAAGTAAAAATGAGTACTGAAGATTGGGTTTTTGAAGGTACAAAATTGATAACAAATACCAAAAAGCAAAGGTTAAAAATCTAGAGTAGAGGTTGGAGTTTCAAAAATACAATATTAAAGAAAAGAAGAAGAAGAAGAAGAAAACAAAGTCACAAGAATTATTTAAAATATATATATATATATATATATATATGAACCTTGTTTTAAAAATAGGGTCTTTTTATGAAAAGTAATAGTAGGTTATAAAAATGAAAATTAAAGGAGAAATAGAGGACTGTTTTCGAAGACAGTTAGCTGCTTTTCTGGATGCCTGATGTCCTTTGCCAGCATTCAGAAGTTGTTTTGTGGAATTTACTCAGCATTGAAATGTTCTTTTGATGAATTTGTTGGGGAGAAAGTGGTCTCCCCGTCCTATTCCTCCACCATCTTCAGGAGGATCCCCCATTTTGATACTTTTTATGATTGATAATAAATGGATTTAAATCTTTTATTAAAAATGAAAGGGATTCAGGTTGGACCAGAAACAGTTCCATTCAATTCAGTTCAATCGCTCAGTCGTGTATGACTCTTTTTGATCCCACGGACTGCAGTATGCCAGGCCTCCCTGTCCATCACCAACTCCCAGAGTTAACTCAAACTCATGTCCTTTGAAATGGTGATGCCATCCAACCATCTCATCCTCTGTCATCCCCATCTCCTCCTGCCTTCAGTCTTTCCCAGCATCAGGGGCTTTTCAAATGAGTCAGTTCTTCACATCAGGTAGCCAAAGTATACTGGAGTTTCAGCTTCAACATCAGCCCTTCCAATATTCAGGACTGAATATTCAGGACTGATTTCCTTTAGGATGGACTGGTTGGATCTCCTTGCAATTGAAGGGAATCTCAAGAGTCTTCTCCAGTTCAGAGGCATCAGTTCTTCGGTGCTCAGCTTTCTTTTTAGTCCAACTCACATCCATACATGACTAGTGGAAAAACCAAAGCTTTGACTAGTCAGGCCTTTGTTGACAAAGTAATGTCTCTTCTTTTGAATATGCTGTCTAGGTTGGTCATAACTTTCCCTCCAAGGAGCAAGCATCTTTTAATTTCATGGCTGCAGTCATCATCTGCAGTGATTTTGGAGCCCAGGAAAATAAAGTCTGTCACTGTTTCTACTGTTTCCCCATCTATTTGCCATGAAATGATGGGCAGATGCCATGATCTTAGTTTTCTGAGTGTTGAGCTTTAAGCCAACTTCTTCACTCTCCTCTTTCACATTCATCAAGAGGCTCTTTAGTTCTTCTTCTCTTTCTGCCATAAGGGTGGTGTCATCTGCATATCTGAGGTGATTGATATTTCTCCCGGCAATCTTGATTCCAGCTTGCGCTTCATCGAGCCCAGCATTTCTCACGATGTACTCTGCATACAAGTTAAATAAGCAGGGTGACAATATACAGCCTTGATGTACTCTTTTCCCAATTTAGAACAAGTCTGTTGTTTCATGTCCAGTTCTAACTGTTGCTTCCTGACCTGTATGCAGATTTCTCAGGAGGCAGGTCGGGTGGTCTGGTATTCCCATCTCTGTATGAATTTTCCACAGTTTGCTGTGATCCACACAGTCAAAGGCTTTGGCATAGTCAATAAAGCAGAAGTAGATGTTTTTCTGGAACTCTCTTGCTTTTTCAATGATCCAGTGGACGTTGGCAATTTGATCTCTGGTTCCTCTGCCTTTTCTAAATCCAACTTGAACATCTGGAAGTTCACAGTTAATGTACTGTTGAACCCTGGCTTGGGGAATTTTGAGCACTACTTTGCCAGTGTGTAGGATGAGTGAAATTGTGTGGTAGTTTGAGCATTCTTTGGCATTGCCTTTCTTAGGGATTGGAATGAAAACTGACCTTTTCCAGTCCTGTGGCCACTGCTGAGTTTTCCAAATTTGCTGGCATATTGAGTGCAGCACTTTCACAGCATCAGCTTTTAGGATTTGAAATAGCTCAACTGGAATTCCATCACCTCCACTAGCTTTGTTCATAGTGATGCTTCCTAAGGCCCACTTGACTTCACATTCCAGGATGTCTGGCTCTAGGTGAGTGATCACACCATGGTGATTATCTTGGTCTTGAAGATCTTTTTTTTTTTTTTAATTAATTTATTTATTTTTAATTTTTACTTTACAATTCTGTATTGGTTTTGGCATAGATTGACATGACATTTTTGTACAGTTCTTCTGTGTATTCTTGCCACCTCTTCTTATTATTTTCTGCTTCTGTTAGGTCCCTACCATTTCTGTCCTTTATTGTACCCATCTTTGCATGAAATGTTCCCTTGGTATCTCTAATTTTATTGAAGAGATTTCTAGTCATTCCCATTCTATTGTTTTCCTCTATTCCTTTGCATAGGAAGGATTGCTGAGGAAGGCTTTCTTAACCCTCCTTGCTATTCTTTGGAACTCTGCATTCAAATGGGTATATCTTTCCTTTTCTCCTTTACCTTTTTCTCTTTTCTTTTCATAGCTGTTTTTAATGCCTCTTCAGACAACCATTTGGCCTTTTGCATTTCTTTTTCTTGAGGATGGTCTTGATCTCTGCCTCCTGTACAATGTCACGAACCTCCATCCATAGTTCTTCAGGCACTCTATCAGATCTAATCCCTTTAATCTATTTGTCACTTCCAATGTATAATCATAAGGGATTTGATTTAGGTCATACTTGAATGGTCTAGTGGTTTTCCCTACTTTCCTTAATTTAAGACCAGAATACCAAATGTAAATGCAATTTCTATAAGACACATTTAAGTAAATAATGCTTAAACACTGAGGGATGTGTAAAGAAAATTCAAGAAAAGAAAAGAAGAGGTAGGCAAGCCAGATAAAGATGAAATAGGATTCAATAGCTACAAACACTGTACAGGATTTAGAGGTAATAAATAAAAGATGAATAAGAATTTTTAAAATTTGAATAATATAGAGTGGGAGATGGGAGGGAGGTTCAAGGGGGAGGAGACATATGCATACCTATGGCTGATTCATGTTGTTGTATGGCAGAAATCAATACAATATTGTAAAGCAAAAATCTTTCAGTTAAAAATAAATTAATTTAAAAAATTTAAATTGAACAATGTAATTAAAACTCTGATTGACTAAATATTCAATTTTATGCTCTAGAAAAAATACACCATTTTGAAACATCATGGCAATTTTACAAAGACTTCCAATGCATAGTAATTGCCCTGACCACATTCTCTGACATTCAAACAGGCAGAAATTAACCACAAAATATTTAACAGCAGTAGAAATATAGCCACTTTTAGGAATCTCAAATCACTCAAACAAACTACAGGTTAAAATAAAATTTTTTGTTACAATTGCCATCTTGTTTAGAAAATGGATACAATTTTTAAAATTCTGAATGTTGCAACTTATAACATGGCAATACACCTGCAATGTGGGGGACCTGGGTTCAATCCCTGGGTTGGGAAGATCCCTGGAGTAGGAAATGGCAACCCACTCCTGTATTCTTGCCTGGAGAATTCCATGGACAGAGGAGCCTGGAAGGCTACAGTCCATGGGGTCACAGTCAGATATGAATGAGTGACTAACACACAAATCAGTAGAGGGGAGCCAGTACATTTTTTTTAAAGAGTTAACAAGAAGGAACTCTGAGAGGGTCAGGCTAAGATGGAAGACTAGGAAGATGTTGAGCTTACCTCTCCCAGGCACAGCAAAATTACAACCATTTACAGAGCAACTATTGATGAGAAAGACTGGAATCTAGCAGAAGAGCTCTTATCCCACTAAAGATATAAAGAAGGAACGGTAATGAGATGGGTAGGAGTGACAGATGGTATCGTAGAGACCCATATCCCCAAGTAGGTGACCCACAGATGGGAGAACAACTAAAGCTGCAGAGGTCCTCCCCAAGGCGCGAGGGGTCTGAGCCCCACATCAGGTTTCCAAGCCCAAAGCTCCCACTCCTGGAAGAGACTCCCCACAACGTTTGGCTTTGAAGCCAGTGGGAAGACCCAGAGGCCTATGGGAAATTGAAACTCCACCCTTAAAGGGCAAACAGAAAATCCCACATGCTCCAGGACCAATGGCAGAAGCAGTGTTTAACAGGAGCCTGGCTCAGATCTACCAGCTGACCTTGGAGAGTCTTCCAAAGAGGCAGGAGGCAACTGGAGCTCCTCCTGGAGACATAGGGACAGAAACCCTTTGGGGGAGTTTATTCTTCCACGTGGCCACTGGTGATGGCAAGTGCCATTTTGGACTCCTCCCTCTAACTTATTGGGCTTTCCTGGTGGCTCAGATGGTAAAGAATCTGCCTGCAATGCAGGAGACCCAGTTTTGATAACCTGGCTGGGGAAGATCTCCTGGAGAAGGAAATGGCAACCCATTCCAGTAGTCTTTCCTGGAGAATTCCATGAAGAGAGGAGCCTGGCGGGCTACAGTCCATGGGGTCGCAAAGAGTCAGACACGACTGAAAGACTAACCCACGCACGCATGTGCGCGCGCGCGCACACACACACACACACACACACACACCTCTAACTTTTAGCACCAGGACCTGGTCCTGTCCACTTGCCTGTTGGTGTCAAGTACTGGGACATCTCTGGTAAAGCAGGCCCACTCACCAGGAGGCCTGCTGCTCTAAGACCTGGTAAACTCATAACCACCCCAGGATATAGCCTTGCCCACCAGGGGTCCAGGGTCCAGCCCCACACACTAGCCCCAGGACCTTCTGGGCTCCAGTGACACCACCCCATCAGGCAGACATCAACCTTAGGACCCCCTGGGACTCAACCTTACCCTCCAGCAGGCCAATATCAGCTCTGAGACATCTTGGGCCCCTCAGCCAGCAGCTCCAGAGTCCAGCCCCACCCACCAATAGGCCAACACCAACTTTGGGTCCCCTTCCCCAGGGCCCTGCAGCCAGAGACCATAGAACCTGGCTCTGCCCACCAGGGAGCAGGCACTAGTCCTGAGACCCCCTGGATCCCAGTTCTGCCCATCAGCAGGCCAATAACAGCTCTAGGACATCTTGGTCCCTTCAGCCTACTACCCCTGGATTCAGTCTCACTCACCAGCCAGCCAGCATCTGCATGAGACACCTCAGAATCCACAGCCACATAAGTCAGGAACCAAGCCCACTCACCAGCAGGCTGGTGAAGATTTGAGATGCCCAGCCCCGCAACCACCTTTCTCAGAACCTGGTTCTGCCCAACAGTGAGCCAGCCCTAGCTCTGGGACCACCCTCCCCCCGTCAAGGGTTTACAACCAGCCACCTGATGATCTGGCCCCGCCAACCAGCAGCCAGCAGCCTCCACATAAGGCAGGGCCTGGCGACTAACTAGACTAGGGGACAGCCACGCCTACCAGACTGAAGTCCACATAGAGGGCACCCCTAGAATGCACGGTTCTGGTGACCAGAGGGGAGTGCACTGCTAGATGCTCTTAATACCAAAAAATCCCCAAACAATGCAATTTTAAAATGTGCAGAAGGCATGAATAGACATTTTTTCAAAGATGTACAGATGGCCAACAGGCACATGAAAAGATGCTCAACATTGCTAATCATCAGAGAAATGTAAATCAAAACCACAATGAGATACCACCTTATACCTATCAGAATGGCTACCATCACAGTCTATAAATAACAATATTGGGCAGGATGTGGAGAAAAGAGAACGCTTGCATACTGCTGGTGGGAATTTAAATTGGTATAGCCACTGTGGAAAATAGTGTGGAGGTTCCCAGAAAACTAAAAAAAGGACTACCATATGATCCAGCAATTCCGTGCCTGGGTATATACCTGAAGAAAATGAAAACACTAATCTGAAAGGATACACGAACCCCAGTGGTCACAGCAGCATTATTTACAACAACCAAAATAAGGAAGCAACCTATGTCCATCGACAGATGCATGAATAAAGAAAATGTGGTACATTTATACAATGTAATATTACTTAGCCCTTAAAAAGAATAAATATTGCCTTTTGCAGTACCATGGATGGACCTACAGAGTATTATGCTTCGTGAAATGTCAGGCAGAAAAACAGATACCGCATATTATCACTTACACACAAAATCTAAAAAAATAAATATAACAAAATAGGGGGGAAAAGAGTTAATAAGAAGGATTTGCGCTACATGACACTGAACATTATAAACTTGTATTAATTAAATTAGTTTCCCTTTACTTACACTGGATACCTGGTCACACTCAACCTGTCCTGTGATCTTTTTCTTCCTTTTGATCGACATCCTCAGTAGCAGCACTGCCCTTCTCACCGAATACCTGACCCTCTTAATTAGAACTGGTCCCCCCTAAAAAGCTAATCGTGGAATGATGGCCCAGGAAAATGACAGTGGAAATGGCACATTGGTGTAAACTCCAGTAAGTGCTGATCTTCGGGGTGACTCTGAGCGCCTTCTAGTTACAGTGTCGTTTACTGACTGAAGCATCAACATCCCCTGGAAACTTGTCAAATATGTACATTCCTAGGCCCCACCCACACCTACTGAATCAACAATCTCTGGAGGTAGGGCCCAGCATCTATGTTCCACATCCTCTCCAGGTCACGGATACACCTGCTAAAGTTTGAGAACCACTGCTCTAACCTATTCCCCCTTTTAGAGCTCAGCTTCATATAATACCTAACCAAGCTGATTTTTCACTTCATGGGGCCAGTATTCCCTTCAGATAATCAACAGGTGGATGGGGTTTGACTGTTAGGTGTAGGAAATGGGAAAAGTGGAGACTGACATCATAGGAGGAATGATTTCTTTCTAAGGGACAACATTTTGTCCTTCCTATCTCATATGGATGGAGAAACCGAACAATTCTTTTAAACAAAATTTAAACCCAACATTGAACCAGGTCACCAGGCAAAGGACAGAACCTCAGGTAGTTATCTCCCAGGTCCTCCTAGTTTATATAATCTTCCTTTCCTCTTCACTGCCTCATTCTAGTATTGAAAGATTACTACCGTTAGTAGTAATACATTATTGTATACAATGCATACATTGTATAATGGCTTAAATAATTCTTCCATAGAGTGACAGTTTTCTTGCTTTAGATTCCAAAGTTCTGTGGAAGAGAAAAGGTTGTTCATGACACTGGGGATCCTCTATCCATATGTTATAGAGGACCACAGCAGCTGTGTGAGCCCACCTTCTCAGAAAGCAGATGCTGTTAAAATAGTCTTGTGTGGGAGGGAGAGATTAGGATTTGGGGATTAAAATACACACACTACTATATATAAAAATAGATAGCCATCAAGACCTGTATATAGCACAGGGAACTAAACGCAATATATAACCTATAATGAAAAGGAATCTTAAAGAGAATATATATATGGTTTCCTGGTGGTTCAGATGGTAAAGAATATACTTAAGCTGCAGGAGATCTGGGTTTGATCCCTGGATCAGGATGATCCTCTTGAAAAGTGAATGGCAACCCATTCCAGTATTCTTGCCTGGAGAATTCCATGGACAGAGGAGCCCGATGGGCTACAGTATATGAGGTCACAAAGAGTTGGACACAACTGAGTGAAAGAATGCATAATATGTGCATATATATACATATATATATGTGTATCTATATATATGGGTTTCCCTGGTGGCTCAGTGGTAAAGAATCTGCCTGCCAGTGCAGGAGACACGGATTCAGTCTCCACGTTGGGAAGATCCCCTGGAGAAGGAAATGGCAATCCACTCCAGTATTCTTGCCTGGGAAATCTCATGGACAGAGGAACCTCGTGGGCCAAAGTCCATGAGGTTGCAAAGAGTCAGACATGACTTGATGACTGAACAACAACTATATATATATAACTAAATCACTTTGTGATACACTTAAAACTAACATGGCATTTTAAATCAACAATATTTTAATAAAATAGTCTTGTGCGTTTCCTGCAATAATATCACCTTTAAAAATTCCTATCTCAATACTGCAAAAGATGCACCATCTCTTCTTTTATGGAGAGAATATGAGTCACTCAAAGCAGTATAGATCCTAAGACTTGCCTTCAAATGGGATAGACCCACCCTTTCCAGGAATGAAGTGTGGTGGCTACTCATGGGTGACTAAACAATTTCGTGTAGGATTCTTAATATTTTCATGAGGAGTAGCCAGGCTTTAGGAAATCTGATTGCTAAGGTGATGCAAGGATTTTGTTGGCAACTTAGCACAATTATTTCAAACAGGTCAGTAGAATTTAACTTGTCTTTTGGACAGCAGAAACAGGCTAGGTATTTACAGGAACCAGAAAACAATTGGAGTGCTTCTTGGCATGTTATAAATACTCTCAAGGATCAGTGAGACTTTAGGAATGACTTAGAGAAGATGTAGATAATTCTGTTGCTTTACATATCATTGCTCACAATAGATTAAAGATGTCACTTGCCTTTAATTTTTAAACTATTTCCCTGTGTGCCATGAGACAAGATTATTAAGCCAAATTTTAGTTTACTTACTCTTAGCTTTCATAATTTTTTTTCCATTTAAGACTAATGTCCATAAAACTCTCTCACTTTTCTTTAGAGTGCATGATGTACTACGTAAAAGCTAGTAATTAGGTTGGTGAGTCATGTATAGTAATAAGGAATTGGGTGGAGCTTTGCAAAATTTTTAATTTCATGAGAATGAAAACATGTAGAGAAAGAATTTCCTTTACTAAAAATATCATTTTCCAGGTGCTTGTCTTTAGTTCCTAAAATAAATTGTTATGTGAGAACCATGTGACTTTAATGTAAATTTTTTTTCCAAAGATGGTTTACTTGTAAACATAAATGATTAACTGTTGCATCATAGTTTTCCTGTTTTCACCTTGCTCCCTGTTAAGCCGGTGTCTGTGTACCACAGAAAAACCAACCAGGATTGAAAAACCTGGTTAGTGTAACTCTTCAGTGATTCGTCTGTGTGGTTACACTTCGCAAGGGGAGCCTGGAAACACCAGTCTTACTAGTCCCAGGAGAAATTATTCACACCTCAGGAAGAGCCTCTCAACGTCACATCTCTTTTCTGTCTCCCTGTGCTCCCGTCTTTTTCCTCTCTCATTAAGGACACAAGTCTGCCTCTCCATTTCTAGAAGGACCTTCCTGATTCTTCCCTGAATCTGACATCTCGAGATCATAACGAGTAAGAGGAAGAGCCCAGCAATAAAGAGGTGGGGAATGGAGGCATCAACTGTTGGGTGTTAAGACAGGCTACAAGGATGCATTGTACAAAATGGGGAAGAGAGCCAGTATTTTGCTAAGAACTGGAAGTGGAGTGTAACCTCTAAACACTGTATAAAATATAAAAAAGAGGAGCCTAGGACCCAGACCAGGCCCAGCAAGCTGCATCCTCATTGGTCTCTGCGCCTACTTATTGGCCTAAGGTAGGGGAGAGGTGTGTGCCCCAGGCCTCACTTTCCCCAGCAGCAGAATGAGAGGGCTGGCCTGGACTGTAGCCAGAATGCTTTGACTCTGATTTTTTTTTTTTTTTTTTTTGGCCATGCCACGAGACTTGTGGGATCTTAGTTCCTTGCCCAGAGAGCAAACCTGGGCCCTCGGCCATCAGCGTGAGGAGTGCTAACCACTGGACAGCCTGGGAAGTCCCTGTGACTCCCAGTCTTTAATCGTTCCTTTTCACTCTGTCCCCAGCTCACTTCCTCAACGGGTACTTTACAGTTTGTGAAGGTCTTTCACACCTTTACATTTCCAAACAGTTTTTCACACTCTTGATCTCATTAGATCTCTGAGGGACTGGCAAGGCAGATTTTAAGACCTTCATTTTAGCGCTGAAGGTACTGCGGCACTAGAGGATTTTTTACTTGCTCATTGGCTTGTAGCTTCTAAAGGGTGAAGCGGGGCCAAGACCCATGTCTTTAGTAAAGTGAAAGTGAAAGTGTTAGGCATTCAGTCGTGTCCAACTCTCTGTGGCTCCAGGGACTGTAAGCCTGCCATGCTCCTCTCTCCATGGAATTCTCCAGGCAAGAATACTTCTCCAGAGGATTCCCTCTCCAGAGGTTCTTCCTGACCCAGGGATCGAACCTGGGTCTCCTACATTGCAGGCAGATTCTTTACTGTTTGAGCCACCAGGGAAGCCCATATGTCTTCAGTAAAGAGCCCTTTTTCATGCATTTTATGGTCCTTCCACTCCAGTTTCCAACAGTTAAAAACACAAGCTCCTATTTTTCTTTGTTTCTGAACTAGCTTCCCTTTTTTGAAGCTTCAGAACATTAAAAAATAACTGAAGATATCAATTAAAAAATAATGAAGGTGCATGTGTTTAACAAGCCCTGTTATTGTAACTGATAATGCAGGGTCAGGACTAGGTTAAGGCAAGTAAAGTTTTTTGTTTCAGGCACAACATTTAGGAAGATACTCTTTTTTAAAAAGTAATCAAATTTAACATTTAAAAAAATCAGAATTAGTGCAAAAATATATGATGAACAAAATATCAAAATTTTAAATAAAGTTGCAATCAGTAGAGAAAAAAAGGATAAAAACTGTTTAAAGAATTACATGAATTATTTTCTTCAGCCTGTTTAAAAAATGGCTACTGCACCATATCTGTACTCTCAGCTTCCAGACTTCTGATTTTGTAAGAAAAAATAAAGCTATTAATTTAAACTACTCTTAATTGTGTTTTTTCTTACTTGCAACCAAACATGCTTCTTCCTGAATCCGTAGTTTTGAGTTTCACTGGCTGAACATACCAGTTCCTTAGGATATCATCTTATACTTAGGAAATTGAGAATATTTATAAAATAAAATGCTGACAATGGATAATTTGAAATTTCTGGGTTAAACAGATGAGTGAGGCAGTGTTGAAAAGGCTATAATAGGTATTCAATCATTAGAAGTAACAATAATAGTTAATGTTTAATGGCATTTAATAATAGTTGTAATAATAATCCTTATGTTTCAGGAACTATTGATTTCATTTCCAAGATGTGAAGCTTTCTAAAAAGAGGCCATCTATTTTTCTTTTGGTCCCTGCATGCAGCCTGCTGTTTACTCCTGGGCTGAATTGTGTATTAATGACTTCAGTCTTTATTAGACAAATCACAGCAGCCATTTTAAAATAGCTCCTTTTGCCAAACCCTAAGGCTTGAAACATGTTTTCAAAGATAAATAAGATACTATCTCATCCCTCAAAGAACTTGCAATCTGATAGGAGGCTTATAACACAGTGAGGTATTTATTTCCCATTGATCTATTTCCTCCATGATTTATTGTCCCCTGTACCCAGACTGTGACCTTTGATCATCCTGCTCTAAGCTGGTAGACATGCCAGCAATGGTTTGAAGCTCTTGGTGTTCCTGTTCCCATCATGCTGGGGATGTCAGCTGTGGAACAGGCACCTCCAGTTAGAATCCTGAAAGTCTTCCCAGATAAATGTTGTTGATTTTCTTAATGGTTAAGTTTCAAGTACAACTTTTAATTTCAAATGGACTTTAAATTTAATAGGTCCTGGGAGTGGGCCTGAAGTTTAATAACCCAACAATAATGAGGAGACTACTGATACAGAGGTTTAGTGCATTGTGTAATTTCACTATACGTAGGGAGCATTCCCATAGTATCAGTCTAAACTGGTATCAATGAATCCAGACTTGCTTAGCAAGGCAAACTCTGTCATCATCCTTTGTGGATAGTAAATACTTTGTTAGTTACTCTTGCATAAATTAATAATTACAACATGATTTGGTTCAACTGGGTCTCAACTAGCTCTTATTTTTAACATCTTCACAATTTTCCTTAATGTTCTTGAGTTCATATTACATATTCTCTTATATTGACATGTTGGCATTTGGCATATATATGCCAAATATACATATATGTATATATATATTTCACAAACACACACACATGCACATATATATATGTACACACTAATGCTTCTGACGTTAAAAATGACAGTACAGACTAGGAAAGAGGAAATGAGGAAACATGGATTCTAGTACAGGCTCTGGTTGGCTGTAAGAACTTGGTTGGGGTTTTCTAGTCGTATCATGACTATCTTTTTATAAACATAGTCAAAATAAGGTGATTTTTAAATTACATATCCTCCCAGTTTCATGTTTCCATAAGCACGTGTTTCAGTCAATGAATTGGTCAATTGATTTCTGGAGAAGCTGTATGTTCCATTTATACTGTATCCTCCAAGGGTTTCTAGGAGGCAGTTCAAGACGGCAGCAGGGGAAGATCCTGAACTCACCTTCTCCCACAGGCAGAACAAATCCACAGCTACATACGGAGTAATTTCAGCTGAAAAAGATCTTGAAACCAGATTAACATCAGCTCCACAATAAAGGATTAAAGGCCCACAGCAAAAGTGGTAAGATAGGAGGAGATACAGTCACTCCAAAAGCCTTACCTAGGCAAAATGACCCACAATTAAAAGGAATCTCAAAAATATGGAACTTCTTCTTGAGAGGTGAGGGGTCTGTGCTCCACATCAGGCACTCTGAGACTGGTTAAGTCACCATAAAGACAAGCCCCACCCCCACCCCACCCCACCTCACCTCAAATGCCTGGCTTTGAAAACCAATGGGATTGCTTTCAGGAGAGCCATAGAACTGTAGAGAATAGGAAACCTGCTTTTAAAGGATTCAGGTGCAGATTCACTTACCCCAAGACCCAGGGAAAAGCAACAGTTTGAAAACCACCTAAAGCAAAAGTGAAGAAGACCCACATGCTAATCTTAAAGCATCTGCTGGAGAGACAGGATCTGTTGAGACTCTCTTCAGGGATGGAGGGGCTAGTGGAACACCATTTTTGTGATTTCATCCTACATTGCTAATGCTGGTGCTGGCAGGCATCATGTTGACACTCTCCTTCTAATCTCCAGAGGGTATGATCCACTCAACCTATGCCAGAGCATGACCATAGCTCATCCACCTGCGCTGTAGCTGAGGGCATGTGCAGCCCACCAGGGGATGCCTCTTGAGCTCCTGACGCTGGTTGCTAAGGGGGGTTGCACTTCTGGGCCCCACAAGCCATCTCCTACACAAGACTACTCCTTCGAGACTGGGAAAGGTTGGTATCTCACTTAATAACATAAAAGACAAACTTAGAGAGTCAGGCAAAATATGGAGACTGAGGGATATATTCCAAACAAAAGAACAAGGCAAGAACCTCAAAAAAAAAGACTTTAATAAAATGGAGATAAATAATCTTCTGGATCGGAAAAGGCAATGGCAACCCACTCCAATACTCTTGCCTGGAAAATCCCACGGGCAGAGAAGCCTGGTATGCTGCAGTCCATGGGGTCACTAAGAGTCAGACTTGACTGAGCAACTTCACTTTCATTTTTCACTTTCATGCATTGGAGAAGGAAATGGCAACCCACTCCAGTGTTCTTGCCTAGAGAATCCCAGGGGCAGGGCAGCTGGTGGGCTGCCATCTATGGGGTCGCACAGAGTCGGACACGACTGAAGCGACTTAGCAGCAGCAGCAGCAGCAATCTTCGGGATAAAGAGTTCAAATTAATAATTACAAAGATGCTCACCAAACTTGGGGAAGAATGAATGAGCACAGCTTATTGAAAACTTCAATAAAGAGATATAAAATATAACGTATTGACTATAAAGAGCCAGACAGTATAAAAGAGAAGTCAAGAGCTAAAAAATACAATAATAGAAGGGTTCAATAGCAGACTGGATAAAGCAGAAGAATGGATTAGCAAGCTGGAAGACAAAGCCACGGAACTCACCTAGACAGAGCAGAAAAAAAGGAACTTTAAAAAGTGAAGATATTGGCTCCGCGTTAGTCAGTCATGGGGCGGCCGCCCAGAGCCGCCGCGGGGGCGGCGGGGCTCGGGGCTCGGGGGTCCGGCTGAGCCGGCCGCGGATAGCGAGCCTGCCGCGAAGGCGACGGAGGCGGACGCGGGGCGACCCCGGCGGCAGCGGCGGCGGGGGAAGCGGGAGCCGCCTGGGATGTTCAGTCATGAAACGGGTCCGCACGGAGCAGATCCAGATGGCCGTGTCCTGCTACCTCAAACGCCGGCAGTACGGGGATGCAGACGGCCCACTGAAGCAAGGCCTGCGGCTGTCGCAGAGCACCGAGGAGATGGCTGCCAGCCTCACAGTCCAATCCGAATCTGGTTGTACCAACATAGTGTCCGCAGCCCCTTGCCAGGCAGAGCCCCAGCAATATGAAGTACAGTTCGGACGGCTGCGGAATTTTCTCACCGATTCTGACTCCCAGCACAGCCATGAAGTGATGCCTCTCCTCTACCC
>NW_024070188.1:7117786-7130218 GCF_014754425.2 Oryx dammah
CCGAAGAACTGATGCTTTTGAACTGTGGTGTTGGAGAAGACTCTTGAGAGTCCCTTGGACTGCAAGGAGATCCAACCAGTCCATTCTGAAGGAGATCATCCCTGGGATTTCTTTGGAAGGAATGATGCTAAAGCTGAAGCTCCAGTACTTGCGAAGAGTTGACTCATTGGAAAAGACTCTGATGCTGGGAGGGATTGGGGGCAGGAGGAGAAGGGGACGACCGAGGATGAGATGGCTGGATGGCATCACGGACCTGATAGACGTGAATCTGAGTGAACTCCGGGAGTTGGTGATGGACAGGGAGGCCTGGCGTGCTGCGATTCATGGGGTCGCAAAGCGTCGGACACGACTGAGCGACTGAACTGAACTGAACTGACACAAAAGAAAATGAGAATGAGAAAAGAATCTAAGCACAACACCCAAGAAAGTGATCAACCCACAAGGGGATAGAGAAAGAGAAAAAGAAAGGAACAAAGACAAACTACAAAAACAGCTAGAAAACAATTAACAAAATTACAATAAGTACATACCTATCAATAGTTACTTTAAATGTAAATGGACTGAATTCTCCAATCTAAAGATGCAGATGACTGAATGAATAAAAGAAAAAAACCACAAAACTCAACTATAAGCTGCCTACAAGAGACTCACTTCAGTAGTAAGAACACACACAGACTGAAAGTGAAGGGATGGAGAAAGGTATTCCATGCAAATGAAAACAAGAAGAAAGCTTTCATAGCTGTACTCATATCAGAAAAAATAGACTTTAAAATAAAGATGATAAGAAAAGACAAAGAAAGGCATTACATAGTGATAAAGGGGTCAATCTAGAAAGAAGTTATAACATTTATAAATATATATGCATCCAACATAGGCGCACCAAGTTATATAAAGCAAACAGGAATAGACTTAAGAGAAATAGACATCAATACAATAAAAGCAGGGGACTTTAGCATCTCACTTACAGCAGTGGATAGATCATCCAGACAGAAAATCAATAATATACTAAAATGACACATTACATCAGATCAATTTAATATATACATGACATTCCACCCCAAAGCAGCAGAATACACTTTCTTCTCAAGTGCTAAGGAAGATTCTCTAGAATAGATCACATGTTGAGCCATAAAGAAGAGGTGGCTCACATATTAAGAAGAGGTGGCAAGAACACAGAACTATACAAAAAAGATCTTCATGATCCAGATAACCATGATGGTATGAGTGATCACCTAGAACCAGACATCCTGGAATGAGAAGTCAAGTGGTCCATAGGAAGCATCACTACGAACAAAGCTAGTGGGGGTGACGGAATTCCAGTTGTGCTATTTCAAATCCTAAAAGATGATGCTGTGAAAGTGCTACACTCAATATATCAGCAAATTTGGAAAACTCAGCAGTGGCCACAGGACTGGAAAAGGTCAGTTTTCATTCCAATCCCTAAGAAAGGCAATGCCAAAGAATGCTCAAACTACTGCACAATTGCACTCATCCCACACACTAGCAAAGTAATGCTCAAAATTCTCCAAGCCAGGTGTCAACAGTACATGAACCAGGAACTTCCAGATGTTCAAGCTGGATTTAGAAAAGGCAGAGGAACCAGAGATCAAATTGCCAACATCTGTTGGATCGTCAAAAAAAGCAAGAGAGTTCCAGAAAAACATCTACTTCTGCTTTATTGACTATGTCAAGGTCTTTGACTGTGTGGATCACAACAAACTATGGGAAATTCTTCAAGAGATGGGGATACCAGACCACCTGACCTGACTCCTGAGAAATCTGTACACAGGTCAAGAAGCAAAAGTTAGAACTGGACGTGGAACAACAGACTGGTTCCAAATTGGGAAAGGAGTACATCAAGGCTGTACATTGTCACCCTGCTTACTTAACTTATATGCAGAGTATATCATGTGAAATGCTGGCCTGGATGAAGCACAGCTGGAATCAAGATTGCTAGGAGAAATATCATTAACCTCAGATATGCAGATGACACCAGCCTTATGGCAGAAAGCAAAGAAGAGCTAAAAAGCCTCTTGATGAAACTGAAAGAGAAAAATGAAAAAGTTACCTTAAAATTCAACATTCAGAAAACAAAGATCATGGCATCTGGTCCCATCACTTCATGGGAAATAGACAGGGAAACAGTGGAAACGGTGTCAGACTTTATTTTTTTGGGCTCCAAAATCACTGCAGATGGTGACCGCAGCCAGGAAATTAAAAGATGCTTACTCCTTGAAAGAAAAGTTATGACCAACCTAGACAGCATATTAAAAAGCAGAGACACTACTTTGCCAACAAGGTCCGTCTAGTCAAGGCTACGGTTTTTCCAGTAGTCGTGTATGGATGTGAGAGTTGAACTATAAAGAAAGCTGAGCGCTGAAGAATTGATGCTTTTGAACTGTGGTTTTGAAAAAGACTCTTGAGAGTCCCTTGGACTACAAGGAGATCCAACCAGTCCATCCTAAAGGAAACCAGCACTGAATATTCATTGGAAGGACTGATGTTGAAGCTGAAATTCCAATACTTTGGCCACCTGATGCAAAGAATTGACTCATTGGAAAAGACCCTGATGCTGGGAAAGATTGAAGGCAGGAGGAGAAGGGGACGACAGAGGATGAGATGGTTGGATGGCATCACCGACTTGATGGACATGAGTTTGAGTAAACTCCGGAAGTTGGTAATGAACAGGGAGCCCTGGTGTGCTGCAGTCCATGGGGTCGAAAGAGTCAGACACGACTGAGTGGCTGAACTGAACTGAACTGAGCCATAAAACAAGTCTCAATAAATTCATCTTATAAGAAAATCTTCCAATTAAGTGTGAGATAAGCTGATAGGCTACAGTCCATAGGGTTGCACAGAGTCAGACATGACTGAAGCAACTTAGCATGCATGCATATCCCTAATGAACATAGTTGCAAAATTCTCAACCAAATAATAGCAAACTAAATTAATAATATGTAAAAGGATCATAAAGATTAACTGCAAGGGTAAAAGAACAGTAGGAAAGGCAAACAAAGGAATAAATGTAGAAAAAAATAATAATAGGCTTAAAAAATTAAAAAGTAAAGTTATAGAGAAGAGAGGGAAAAAAAGAAAAAGAAAGAAAGAAAAGAACTGCAAAAGCCCAACATAGAAGCAGAGGCTTATAACAATAAAAAGTGTGACTGAATATACTCATATACATATACACCCATAAGCAAAATCAAAACAGTACAACAAAAATAACATACAATAGATTGACCCAGCAAACAAAGGAAACCAAAAATTTTATCTACCAGAACAAAACTAACTAAAGCACAAACTGAAAAACAAAACTAAAGTAAGGTTCCATTTGGGGAATAATTCAATGAAAATAAAACTAACAAATATATTAAAAGAAAAGGAAAGAAAGAAAGAATAGATATACAAAGTTAAATAGAGGTAGATTAAATAGATTTATATATATTAAAGATTAATTGCAAGGGGAAAAGAACAGTGAAAAAACCAAACAAAGGAATAAATGTAGAAAAATAACAATAAGTTTAAAAAATTAAAATTAAAAAACAGAAAAGAAAAAAATAAAAAGAAAACTCTACAGAGCTGCAAAAGCCCAACCTAGAGGCAAAGGTTTTATAACCACAGTAAAAAATGTGACTGAGAAAAAAAAAGTTCAAAATCTTAATTAGATTTCATACTGCCAATAAAATCAACAACTACAACACAGGTGGGGGAAAGATAAAGAAAAAAATCCAAAAGAATCTATAGAACAAGTCAAAACATAAGAATAATAAATGTTTTTCTTGAGTCAAAAAAAAATATATATGTAAAAGGATCATGCATCAAGATCAAGTGGGATATATTCTAGGGTTCGACATTGCCAACCAATCAATGTGACATACCATATTAACAAAATGAAAGATAAAAATTATGTGATGATCTCAACAGATGCACAAAAAGCACTTGACATCCACTTATGATTTTAAAAAAAACCTCAGCAAAGTAGGTATGGAGGCATTATATCTCAGCATAATAAAGATTATGTATGACAGACTCACAGCTTATCTCACACCTGATTGAAAGATTTTCTTGTAAGATCAGGAAGAACACAAGGATGCCTACATTTGCCACTTTTATTCAAGTTAGTATTGGAAGTCCTATCCACAGCAAGTAGGCAAGAAAGAGAAATGAAAGGAATCCAAACTGAAAAGGAAGAAGTAGAACTGTCATTACTTGCAGATGACATGATACTATACATATAAAATCCTAAAGACACCACTAAAAAAAAGTTAGAAATAATAAATTAATTCAGTAAAGTTGTAGGATACAAAATTAATGTATGAAAATCTCTTGCACTTCGATACACTAATAACAAACTATCAGAAAGAGGAATCAAGAAAAAAATCCCACTTACAAATACATCAAAAAGAATAAAATACGTAGAAGTAAATTTCACTCAGGAGGTGAAAAACATGTACCCAGAATCACTGCAGATGGTGACTGCAGCCATGAATTTAAAAGACGCTTACTCCTTGGAAGAAAAGTTATGACCAACCTAGATAGCATATTCAAAAGCAGAGACATTACTTTGCCGACTAAGGTCTGTCTAGTCAAAGCTATGGTTTTTCCTGTGGTCATGTATGGATGTGAGAGTTGGACTGTGAAGAAGGCAGAGTGCTGAAGAATTGATGCTTTTGAACTGTGGTGTTAGAGAAGACTCTTGAGAGTCCCTTGGACTGCAAGGAGATCCAACCAGTCCATTCTGAAGATCAGCCCTGGGATTTCTTTGGAAGGAATGATGCTAAAGCTGAAACTCCAGTATTTTGGCCACCTCATGTGAAGAGTTGACTCATTGGAAAAGACTCTGATGCTGGGAGGGATTGGGGGCAGGAGAAGAAGGGGACGACCAAGGATGAGATGGCTGGATGGCATCACTGACTCGATGGACGTGAGTCTGAGTGAACTCCGGGAGATGGTGATGGACAGGGAGGCCTGGCGTGCTGCGATTCATGGGGTCACAAAGAGTCGGACACGACTGAGCGACTGAACTGAACTGAACTGAAAAACTATAAGACATTGGTGAAAGAAATTGAAAAGGACACAAGTGTAAAAATATTTTATGAAAGTGAAAGTTGTTCAGTCGTGTCCAACTCTTTGCGACTCCATGTACTATACAGTCCATGGAATTTTCCAGGCCAACATACTGGAATGGGTAGCATTTACCCTTCTCCAGGGGATCTCCCCAACCCAGAGATTGAACCCAGGTCTCCTGCACTGCAGATGGATTTCTTACCAGCTGAGCCACAAGGGAAGCCATCATGGACAGAGGATTTGAATACATATTTTTCCAAAGACATACTGATGGCCAAGAGGCACGTGAAATGATGCTCATGATCACTAATCACCAGGGAAATGTAAATCACCCTGCCTGTCCAAAGGGCCATTATAAAAAATATTAAAAAAAAAACCAAACAAGTATTGGTGAGGATAGGGAGAGATGGAGACCCTCATGCACTGTTGATGGGAATGTAAACTGATGCAGCCAGTATGGAAGACAGTATAGAATTTACTCAAAAACAAATTAAATATAGAGCTATCATATGATTCAGCAGTTCCTCTTCTGGGTTTCTTTCTGAAGGGTATGAAAACAGTAATTCAAAAGAGTATATGCACACCTGTGTTCACTGTAATGATCTGTGTTCAATGATGCATGAATGGATAAAGAAGGTGTCTCTCTCACATGCACACACACACATACGCACGAATACTACTCAGCCATAAACAAGAAGTAGATCTTGCCATTTGTGAGAATAGGAATAGACCTTGAGGGTGTTTTACTAGGTGAAATTAAGTCAGACACAGAAAGACAAACATTGTATGATTTCACTTACATGTGGAATCTAAAACACAAAAAAGCAAATGAAACTCAGATTTGTAGATACAGAGAACAAACAGGTGTTTGTCACACTTGGATGTCACACTTAAGATGGTGTTGGCCACCATAAATGTTAAACACAAATATATGCATGTCTAGACACAAAAATATTATTACAAAGAAACTTTATAAACTAGAAGCAAGCTTTTATGAAGTGGTTCTAACTCTCTCTCCTCTCTGGATCTCGTTTTTAGCACCATTTATAATATTTCATTTTCTTTGCCCATCTTCTCCATAAGTCATTGGCTTCTTCAAAAGTTTAGGATGCATTTTCTAATATTTTATTTTGTTGATTACTTTTGGTTGCGCTGGGACTTCGCTGATGCCTGGGCCTTCTCTTGTGGCAAGCGAGGGCTACTTTCCATTGTGGTACACAGGCTTCTCATTGCAGTGGCTTCTGTGGCAGAGCACACGCTCTGTGTGCCCGGGCTTCTATAGTTGCGGCGTACAGATTCTAGAGTACAGGCTCAGTAGTTACAGCCCACAGGCTTAGCTGCATGTGGCATCCTCCCAGACCAGTAAGCAAACCTGGGTCTCCTGAACTGGCAGGTGGACTCTGATCCAGCATACCACCAGGGAAGTCCTTGGGATGTATTTTGAAAAAAAAAGAAATACTTGGGACATTTTAAAAAGTTTAGCATGTATATTATTATCTCCCTCAGCTAACACAATAATTGGGACATAGAGAGAAATGACAAGACACTTGTCAAATGAGTGTATTCAACATTAACCTGAGAGTATAAAGTACGAGTACCTTAAAATGTTAAGCAAAGCTTTGTGTATAACATCTAAATTCTGACACAAACATGCTACCTCTTGACAAGGAATTGTTCCCTCAATTACAGTACTGTTTCCCAAATTTTTATGTAAAGTATGCCTACAATTAGGAAACCTCTGACTTAAATTTGAATATGAAAGGGTAAAAGTTGCATAAACTGTTGAAATTTTAACTTTTATCACAAACTTTATAAATTGCTGTAATTTTAATCATCAATAAGGATGTTCAAAATTAAGTCTTTGAAAGACAGTTATTTCAGTACAATTCCATAGCCACAAGGAGGTATCTTAAGAACTTACAGCACAATGATACAATATAAATATATATGTGTATCTGTATGTATTTTCATATTAAGACTTATTTATACTTAAATAAAACTTTCAGAGACCAAGATTAAAGCAATGTATTAATTTATGCTAAATATTTAGTAACTCTATAAGAAAAAATCATATAACTTTCATATGTCTTATTTATTTTTACCTCTTCTTCAAGTCACTTTTGACCCTTTACACTCACCAGAAAATAGTTAATAATATTCTACACCCACGATGATAAGAGGTCCCACTAGGTCATGGTAACCCACTTCTTCTCATTCCATGAATAGGAAAGTCTAATTGCATATAATGTTAATTAATTGATGCTACTGCTCGAAATAGGCTCCCAGTCTAGAGTGTTAATCTCTTTCCTAAACTGAGCTGGCCATGGGGCAGCACTGTGAAAACCATGGCAGGTGAGAACCGCCTCCCAAGATTGCTGGTGAGTATAAATCACAATGAGACAAATTGGATTTCCCTGGAGGTGCAGTGGAGAAGAATGTGCCTGCCGATGCAGGGGACATGGGTTCAGTCCCTGGCTCAGGAAGATTCCACATGCTGGGGAGCAACTAAGCCTGTGCACCACAACTACTGAGCCTGGATGCCACAACTACTGAAATCCAAGTGCCTAGAGCCTGTGCTCTGCAACAAGAAAAGCCAGCATGAAGAGAAGCCCACAGACTCAACTAGGGAGTAACCCCCACTCTCTGCAACTACAGAAAGCTTGCATACAGCAGCAAAGACCCAGCACAACCAAAATAAACAATCTTTTTAAAAATGAGATGTTATTAGTCAAATTATTATGTAATATTACAACTATATGACAGTACTAGTAAGATGCTGTAATTACTACAGTGGCAATAAAATTACGGAAACCCTTTGATAACTTTGACTGTTTATTGAACACTTAGTATGTGCCAGGCCATAGGCTAAATGCTTTTCCAGAAATAGTTCATTGAGTTCTCATTAAAACCTGCCTACCCAACTGTGATATAGAAGTGGGCAAATTGACATGAATTTTAAGTATAAAAATAAAATATGGGATGAACCAAGCCACCTCAAATTTTTACTGGAATAAAGAATCCCTTCTTCCCCTGCTGAATCTACAGCACAATGATGGCAAAAAGGTGCTGATCCTTTCAGCAATATCTAAATGAAACTAATCGTATTAATGAGAAATGTAAATGATTAAATGTCTGTGATTGATTATTCCAAGAAGTCAGAGCCATTGCCTTCATAATAGTCTGATCATTATGACTTAACACATTTATAAAATCACAATTTATGTCTAACTAGCAAGGATAAAACAAACCTGGAATATGTTTCCTCTAGTTTGTATGCTCTAAAAAATGAAGCATAAGCTTAAGGTAATTAAAAAATATGATTTATCAAGACAGCAGGAGACAAGCCACAGACTAACAGAAAATATTTGCAAAGACCTATCTGACAAAGGACCGCTACCTAAAATACACAAGACACTCTTAAAGCTCAACAGTAAAAAAATAAACAATCCAAATTTAAAATGGGGCAAAAGACCTGAGCAGATATTTCATCCAATAAGACAGACAGGCAGCAAGTGAAGATTTGAAGAAATCCTCCACATTCTATGTCATTAGAAAATTGCAAATGAAAATAGCAGTGAGATGACACTACACGCCCATTAGAACGGTAGCCTCCAAAACTGACAACATCAAATGCTGACAGGGATGTGGAGCAGCAGGAACTCTCATTCATTGCCGGTAAGAGTGGGAAATGGTACAACCACTTTGGAAGACAGTTCAATAGTTTCTTACCAAAAAAACACATACTCCTACCACATGAACCAGCAATTTGCTCCTGGGTAGTCACCCAAAGCCGTTGGAAACATGTCCACACAAAACCTGCACATGGATGTTTATAACAGCTTTAGGCACCATTACATTTATGTTCAAACTGCAGGAGATTTATAGATGTATACAGGGATTGGCATGGTATTAGTAATGGTCCTTAATCCAGGAATCCATGGCAGGCCCCTCTGGATTTAAAGTCATTAATTTCTATTATTGTCACAGTGCCCAATCAGGAGCCTTTAATCTGATTATCTCTCCTGCTATTCTAACCAGAGCTATTCCAGTGCTCTCTTATAACAAGTGCAAATTAATTACTAATATAAAACAAGAAAAGCTAATATAGAAAGTTCTTTGAATTTATTGTGTTAATAAATAAATTTTGAAATGCTTCAGTATTTAGTTAAGAAATCACACTCTTTCCTTTCATGTTCTTCTTTGCCTGAATTCAAGTTACATTAGTCTACAATCAAACAATATTAGGACAGGCTTCCCAGGTGATACAGTGGTAAAGAATCTGTCAATGCAGGAGACCCAAAAGACTCAGGTTCAATCCCTGGGTCTTGAAGATCCCCTGGAGAAAGAAATAGCAACCCACTCCAGTATTCTTGCCTGGAGAATTCCGTGGACAGAGAAACCTGGCAGGCCACAGTCCATGGGTTTGCAAAGAACCGAACATGACTGAGCAGCTAACACATACATACATACATATATCCTTTCACACATTTTCAGGCCAGCTCACAAGTGAAGCTGTAACACTGCTGCAGTCCACTTCCAGCTTGTGTTTGCATTTTATGTGGAATAGTATTAACCAGGCTCAATTATTTTCTTTTTCATTTTCTCAATCAGAGTTCCAGCATAAATGAAAATTTATCACAGATGGTTTAAATGAAAAACCTTTTATAAAGAGATGGCTTATAGAGGTGCAAGCAAGGTTAAAGGAACAAATGACGTTGTGGTACTCAGACCCTAGCAAGAGTGTGATGCTGTTATCACCCCTAGAAGTGAAGAAATAAGAGAAGAAAGCAGTGCTCCAAGAAGTGAGAATTAAAACTGTGGATAGGAGATTTCCCAGCAGGGACTGTGGTTGTGGAAGGAAGTAGCTAGGGTCAGAGATACATCACCCAAGTAGGGAAAGAGCATGGAACAGATGTTCTATGCATTCTATCCATCTATCTATTGATCTCCTATTGATTAGATCCAGCTGATCAGGGAGCCAAAGTGATGCAGTGTCCACATGGGTCAGTGTCCTAGGACACAAAGCAAGGCAGAATGGATCAGACATGTGTAAACACAATCAATCTATATTTCACAGAAATTTTCAAGAGGTCAAACTCGTGGGCTGAGGGAAAAGTGACAGTGCAGCAGGACTGATGCTGCGGCAGGGTAAGGCACTGCCCACGCCACTCACCTGGGCCTTCATGGCCTTCCACTTGATGAAAGGATACTGCAGGGCATGGCTTAGCTTGTGACACGATGAATCAGATAACACCCAGTCCATGATAGGCAGTGCAGCTTACAAGGTCACGTGATAGTCTCTGGTCAGCTACACAAATTTCTCCCACGGTCTGGAAGCAGTCCAGGATCTGTTTCTTTCAAACAGCATATTTGGAGACTAGATTGTGGCTTTACACTAAAGCCCTAGAGGACTGCACTGTAATTCTATGCTAAGGCTGGCCAGAGGCCCCTATAGGATTGCCTTCTGTCAGATTCTTCAAGAACCATTTCAGGTTCTTGAAGTTGGATCTTAAGGCTCAAATAGCAGAGTAACTTGCATGGCAGTCCATAGTAGGAACAAAGCCGTTTCCTACTCTGGCTCTGTTCAGAACTGGCAGCCTGATGGGTTACTTGATAAGTTGGTCAAAGTAGCCCCTTAAATGTATATATGCTGTTTCAAAGGTCCAGTGAAATTTAGCAGTCTAAGAAATTCACCTCTTTAATACCAATGGGTAACAAAGTATAGAAATTGTCTTTCACTGAAGAGAAAAAAAAATCTCCATCTGCTATAGACCACTGGACAGCCCCAAACTGTTGATGTCATGGCTTTTGAATTTATATACTTTTTCCCACTCCCACCACCTCTTGGGCACTTAGCAAGGAACTATGGTATTTTCTACATCCTGGGCTTCTTTGGTAGCTCAGATGGTAAAAAATCTGCCTCCAATGCAGAGGACCTGGGTTCATTTCCTAGGTTGGAAAGATCCCCTGGAGAAAGGAATGGCAACCCATTCCAGGATTCTTGCCTGGAGAATCCCATGGACAGAGGAGTCTGATGGGCTAAAGTCCAGGGGGTTGCAAAGTCAGATAGGACTAAGCATGCACGCATATATGCGTAAATAATCCACGGTCATTCTCCAAGACTCTCCAATATCTGGCTAGGGTCAAATTGGAGAGTTAAATTCAGTTCAGTTCAGTCGCTCAGTCGTGTCTGACTCTTGTGACCCCATGAATCACGGCATGCCAGGCCTCCCTGTCTGTCACCATCTCCCGGAGTTCACTCAGACTCACGTCCATTGAGTCAGTGATGCCATCCAGCCATCTCACTTCTGTCATCCCCTTTTCCTCCTGCCCCCAATCCCTCCCAGGATCAGGGTCTTTTCCAGTGAGTCAACTCTTCACATGAGGTGGCCAGCTTTAGCTGGAGTTTCAGCTTTAGCATCATTCCTTCCAAAGAAATCCCAGGGTTGATCTCCTTCAGAATGGACTGGTTGGATCTCCTTGCACTCCAAGGGACTCTCAAGAGTCTTCTCCAACACCACAGTTCAAAAGCATCAATTCTTCAGCGCTCAGCCTTCTTCACAGTCCAACTCTCACATCCATACATGACCACAGGAAAAACCATAGCCTTGACTAGACGGACCTTAGTCAGCAAAGTAATGTCTCTGCTTTTGAATATGCTATCTAGGTTGGTCATAACTTTTCTTCCAAGGAGTAAGTGCCTTTTAATTTCATGGCTGCAGTCATCATCTGCAGTGATTTTGGAGCCCAAAATATAAAGTCTGACACTGTTTCCCCATCTATTTTCCATGAAGTGATGGGACTAGATGCCATGATTGTCGTTTTCTGAATGTTGAGCTTTAAGCCAACTTTTTCACTCTCCTCTTTCACTTTCATCAAGAGGCTTTTGAGTTCCTCTTCATTTTCTGCCATAAGGGTGGTGTCACCTGCATATCTGAGGTTATTGATATTTCTCCTGGCAATCGTGATTCCAGCTTGTGTTTCTTCCAGTCCAGCGTTTCTCATGATGTACTCTGCATAGAAGTTAAATAAGTAGGGTGACAATATACAGCCTTGACGTACTCCTTTTCCTATTTGGAACCAGTCTGTTGTTCAATGTTCAGTTCTAACTGTTGCTTCCTGACCTGCAGACAGATTTCTCAAGAGGCAGGTCAGGTGGTCTGGTATTCCCATCTCTCTCAGAATCTTCCACAGTTTCTTGTGATCCACACAGTCAAAGGCTTTGGCATAGTCAATAAAGCAGAAATAGATGTTTTTCTGGAACTCTCTTGCTTTTTCCATGATCCAGTGGATGTTGGCAATTTGATCTCTGGTTCCTCTGCCTTTTCTAAAACCAGCTTGAACATCAGGGAGTTCACAGTTCAC